>NC_041394.2:136248273-136548273 GCF_900747795.2 Erpetoichthys calabaricus
TGGTAATGTTTCACTAAAATCTACAGCGAGTAAAACGACATTACCTCCTATTTTTTTTTTTTACGATCTGTGAGATCTTGCTTTTTTCGGTTCAAGGCTTCATAAGCTCTTTTATGTTGTATGGTGTACTTATCCCAAACCATCATCTTTGAATGTTGCAAGACTTTCGCCTTGTATGTAGATCGGGGTAATTACATTCATTGCATTCCTAGTCTGAATCACAATGTGATTGTATGGGTGGTTACCTGGCACTGTAGGGTTGCCACCCGTCCTTTAAAATACGGAATGGTGCCGCGTTTGAGAATGAAATTGCGCGTCCTGTTTTGAATCAATACTGGACGGGATTTATCCCGTATTTTTTTTTATAATTTTTTTTTTAAAGCAGCGTCTCATGCAAATCATCCCACACGCATTTTATGAAGATGCCTCCTTTCCTACTTTTGATTGGGTAATACTTGATGTCATCGTTAGTTTGATTGGTGTTTTTAACTGTCCAGTGAGGAGGGCGTGTCTTTTAAGTACAGTCTGCAAAGTGTTGGCACTAAGATGTGGCGTCAGCGCCATAGCTGAAGCCCCTAACGTTGCGGTCAGCAAGTCGGCTAACATCCGCCATGTGCCGTCTTTCAGTTGCGAGAAGCAGATCATAGAATGGTTGAAACTGTTGCCCCTAACATTGCGCCACGGCGTGTGGTTCGTTTATACCTCGTGTCTTCTTATTAAAGTTTTATCTCGCGAATATGTTATTGCAATCCGCAGCGGGAGCGTTTCTATAAACTTAATTTAAACTTACGTTTTACACCGTGCTTTGTTTCCCTTATGAACATGCTTGTATGCTTAACTCGCTCCGTTCTCAATTGTTTAATTAATTTTTTGCTGTTCGCTGTTTGCGGCTCTTCCTCCATTTCCCCCTACTTCGTTCTTTTCTCTCGCGAATATGTTATTGCAGTCCTTAACGGGAGCGTTTCAATAAACTTATTGAAAATAGTTTTGCATTTACCTTTTTAGTAAAAGGCGAGCTTTTAAGCCTGAGAAATCACCCCGTAAATGCACACGTTTAATTGCACATGTGTTAATATGTATGGTTACACAGTATTAAAAGACAGTGAACAACGTCAGTTACCTTTGTTCCCGCGTTTGATAAAAGGTGAGCTTTTAAGCCTGAGAAATCACCCCGTAAATGCACACGTTTAATTGCACATGTGTTAATATGTATGCTTACACAGTATTAAAAGACAGTCAAAAATTAACGTCATTTACCTTCGTTCCCGCGTGTGACTCGTGCTGTAAATCTCTTCCTTGTTTTTAGTTCACGTGATTACGTAGGAGGCGTGATGACGCGATACCTGACTCCGCCTCCTCCATTACAGTGTATGGACAAAAAATATGTTCCAGTTATGACCATTACGCTTTGAATTTCGAAATGAAACCTGCCTAACTTTTGTAAGTAAGCTGTAAGGAATGAGCCTGCCAAATTTCAGCCTTCCACCTACAAGGGAAGTTGGAGAATTAGTGATGAGTCAGTCAGTCAGTCAGTGAGTGAGTGAGTCAGTCAGTGAGGGCTTTGCCTTTTATTATTATAGATACCCTCACTATATCTATTTTCCCAATCACTAAGATTTCTGTTTTCTCCTTATTTAGTTTGAGAAAATTACAACTCGTCCATTCAACTATCAATTTAGCCCCAATTCTCTTTGTTCCACTATCTGCTAGTATCTCCAAAAAAAGAAAAAAACAAAACAACCAACCATTTATCCTGAGGATAGTTTCTTTATATAGGTTTTTACTTCTCCAGTCTTTTGGGAACTACCATTGGTCCTGATTCACATTAGAATTCTTATCTTTTACATAGCCACCCCCTTCCAAAAATATATTCAAAATATGCTCTTTCTCATAACATAATCTCATAAATAATCATTGTATACTTAAATGCCTCTTTAAGTAAAAATAGACATTGTATTGCTTGTTTCTGGCTTATTTATGACATTCGTATTAACCCCCTCCAACCAGGTCACATATGGTCAGGTTGGGGAGCATGCACTGGTACAGCACGTTGCAACACCCACCACACAACGAAACAGCTCGGGATCCCAGTTGGCAAACCCTCAGGCAGACACACAATCCAGTCCCATCCTCCAGAAATGACCCACTATCTGCCGCAGCCAGGTGTTACTTGGGCTTCCCCTTGGCTTGGTCCAGCCACACTGGTCCTCAACAATGAGGATCCTGTGAGCTGGTTCACCCTCGGGGAATCGCGCTACATGAGTATGGTGCCGAACTGAGGCTCCCTCACAATGCAGGTAATGTGCTTCATTCGGGACTCCATAAGCAACTGTCATTCAACACAAAGTCAAACCAGCGGTATCCAAAGATTCTCCAAAGAGACACAGTACCAAAGGAGTCCAGTCTTTGTCTCTGGTCACTGGATTGCATCCATGTCTCGCAACCATATAGTAAGACAGGAAGCACCAGACTTAGACCTTCGTCTTTTTGCATATACTGTATATTGAGAGCACCACACAACCCTCTTCAGCAAACCCATGACCCCCCCCATGCTCTCCCAATCCATCTACTGACTTCATAGGAAGAGTAACCAGAGACATTAATGTCACTGCCGAGGTAAGTAAACCTCTCAACAAGGTTGACACTCTCTCTGCAGACAGACACACTGCTGATGGCTGTGCCTAAGAGGTCATCAAAGGCCTGTGATTGATGGTTGGAGTGATCCTTCGTTTCCCATCTGTGCATAACGAAGCAGGCACTATTAAGTCCACCTCTGAATCGTGGCTCATATTCGGACTCCTGAATGAAGTACGCAGAAATCAGCATGGCCGACAATTCAAATACAAAAAGGTACATACTGTACATACTAAAATTATGAAAAGTGCAAAAAAAAAAAACAACTAAACAATACTGTTAAACTATAATCATCTATATGGTTTAGGACAGATGGAAGTGTATGAACAGGCAAACCAATAAACTATTGAGTGTTTACCCTCAATAACTGTCTTACTGTTGTTATAACAAGTTCAAAGTTTACAGACTGTTTTATGTATTTTTTGCATATGTTATTGACACATGCCTAGCATATCATCCTTCCTTTGCTAGCATTTTCCAATTTTGTTTCACGCTGGGTAAGTGAGATACTACTTCCTACGATAGCCTCTTAACAGTGCTGACATTAGAGATGGTGCTAGTCTGAATAGTATACAGGTTTTTTGGAAACATTTTTTGCTGTTACAGCAGGTCACTGGATAGCTAATGTCAATGTTATTATTTAACTTGAAGCAGCGTCAAGTTTACTTCTTATGACATAGCTACATTTTAACTTCCTCTCGTTATACAAGTGCACTTATACTTTAAACAGACTTGAATCTAATTTTCAGTTGAATAATTCAAACCATATGTTTCCAAATAGATATTTTATGTAAAAGCTGTTTTACAGTACAGTTTGTTTCTTAATAAAGTCATTTTGACTGCTTTCTCATTAACTCTCTTACAGTGATTCTCTGGTAAACTCTTAAAAGTATGTACAAGTTCTCAGCTTTATATGAGTCTCTGAGAAGACTAAGGTGAGACTCAGCCATAATAATATTGCATAGTTCATACTCATCTGGTTCAGATCGTATGGACAGATGAAAACTACATTTGTTCTTGCACAACTCATAACATTTCACTTTCCACTGGGGTACACAAGCCCCTAGATAGATAGATAGATAGATAGATAGATAGATAGATAGATAGATAGATAGATAGATAGATAGATAGATAGATAGATAGATACTTTATTAATCCCAAGGGGAAATTCACATTCTAATTCTGTAGAGTTCAGGTAGTGCACACATCACATTGGGCCGGCCACTAGGTACATTGACATTTTTAGATGGTCCAATACTGTGTGCATTCCAAACCTGTGCCATGCCCTGCGGCTCATCCTGATAAAACATTACAGCTGTTATAGATGTATACACTTACTGTACATAAGCGTGAATTAACTTAATACTAGAAATGCCATTTTCCATGCTAATAGATGTTGTATTTTTACTGATGTCACCACTGTTTTTCATGCTTCTGGCCTTGCTTGATATTTCCTAAATATCTGCACTGTAAATATGCACGTGGTTATAGCAATAAAATTCTATTCAGAAAAAGAGACTGGTGGTATTTATTTTTTATGGAAGTCCCCCCATTACCATCATAGCAGTGCAACTAAAACACTGGTATTCAGGTGTGAAGACAATGCTGACCCTAGCTACTTAGTACTTATCCACTTAGTGCTTATATTAACGAGAAGATACAATATCCTACAAGATATAAATGGATTTGAACCACTAAAACTGATCAATTATCTGAAAAAGTAATATTCCACTTTTTGTCTCTACACAAGTGCAAATTGGTAACATCTTGTTGGGACACTTTACTTTTCACAATTGTGAGACAGGGTAGACCCTTTGTTAAAATATATCCAGTTCTGTCCCTTTAAATATGTCCACTAATTATCACAGTTCCATTGACATACATAATGATTTAGACAGTGACACAAATTTCTTAATTTTGGCTCTGTATGCCACCACAATGGATTTGAAATTAAGCAATAATTATGTGTTAGAAATGTACACTTTCAGCTTTAATTTAAGGGGTTTACCAAAAATATCATATGAGCCTTTTGGGAATGACAGCCATTTTTCTGCATAGCCACCCCATTTAAAGGGGTTCAAAAGTATTTAGACATTTGACTGACAAGCTCTTCCATAGCCAGATGGGACCAGTTTCCTCATTATTTCATTAACTATTAAGCAGGCAAAAGGCCTGGAATTGATTCCAAGTGTGGAATTTGCATTTGAAAACATTCACTGTGAACTCTCAATATTGAGGTCCAAAGAACTGTCCATGCATGTAAAACAGGCATCATTAGGCTGATAAAACAAAACAAGCCCATCAGAGAGAGAGCAGAAACACAAGGACTGGTCAGATAAACCATTTGGTACATTCTTAAAAAGAAGGAATACACTGGTGAACTCAGCAACACCAGAAGGTCTGGAAAACCTCAGAAGATAACTGTTCTGGATGACTGAAAAATTCTGTTCTTGATGAAGAAGAACCCCTTCACAACATTTAGCCAAGCCAAGAACACTCTCTGGGAGGTACACCTATTATTGCCAAAGTCTAGACAAGACTTCATGAAAGTAAAGACAGAGGGTTTACCACAAAGTGCAAACCACTGGTAAAACTCAAGCATATGAAGGACAGAAAACTTTTTATAAAAGCCTGCCGAGTTCTGGAACAATTTTCTTTGGACAAAGCAAACTAAGATCAATAAATACCAGAATGTTGGAAAGAGAAGAGTATAGAGAAGAGAAGAAACAGCTCAGGATCTGATGAATACCACATCATCTGTGAAACACGGTGGAGGCAGTTTTGTGGCATTGCCATGCATGACTACGAATAGAAGTCAGTCATTAGTGTTTATTTATGATATGACTACTGGCAGAAGTGTAGCAAAATGAATTTGGAAGAGTATAGGCCTATACTATTCTTTTCTGCTCAGATTCAGACAAATGCTGCAAAACTGATAGGACAACGCTTCACAGTACAGATGGACAATGAGCCAAAGCATGTACGAAAGCAAACCAAGTGCTTTTAAACGCAAAGTAGTGAAAGATTCTTTAAAGGTCAAGTCAATCATTTGACCTCAAAACAACTGGACATCCATTAATTTGCTGAAGACAAAACTGATGGTAGAAAGTCCAACAAACAAGCAGCAATTGAAGGTAGCTGCAGTAAAGGCCTGCAAAGCATCAGTACGGTGGAAACCCAGCACTTGAAGATGGCCATGGGTTTCAGACTTCAGGCCATCATTGACTGAAAATCATTTTCAACCAAATATTGAAAATGATCATTATATTTATGATTATGTTAGTTTGTCCAAATACTTTTGAGTCCCTGTTTTCTAAACAGCTCATACAATATTTTTGTTAAACACCTTAAATTAAAGATGAAAGTCTATACTTCAATCACATCTTGATTACTCTGTTTCAAGTCCATTGTGGTGATGTACAGAGCCAAAATTATATAGATTGTGTCACTGCCCAAATTTTTATGGACCTGAGTGTGTGTTTGTCAGTGAATTTAACCCATGTACCTGCACTGGGCCTAGCAAAACTCAAGTGCAGTTTAACAAAGAAGTCTGTGTTTTCTCAGCACTCTTAAAATGGAAGTGACCCAGCATGATGTAACCATTTGTACCTGTGCAGAACCAAAATTGTAGAACATACGTATAGTATGTATATTTTCCAAGTAATTAATCTGTTTTCATGACATAAATCAATGTGCAACTTACTGAATATTAGGTCTTGATGAAATCATATAAGTAGCTAACTTTAGCCTCATGGTATGACACAAAACAGACTGCATTTGTGCATTCTTTTTAAAAAAATCACCTGTTGATACTGTTACTGATATTACATTGGATTGTACCTCTCTGCTTCAACAAGACTATAATAAATGAAAAATGTCACACTTAACATTCATTCATACTGCTTCATTACATGTGACATTGTGTAGATGTTCATAAGCAATTTAAAAAAATATCGATGCTTCAATGTAACCCCACCTAAAATGGTATTGTAGTGTTCTTATACAACATTGACTAAGCAAGAGTAAGCTAAATTTAAAGCTACAAATGCTGTGGAAATGTTGACGAACAGGGGCCCCCCTAGGGAGGGGGCGAGGGAGGAAGGGATTTGACGTCAACTTTGTACTAGAGTAATGTCATCAGCTTCCTGTGATCAACAGAAAAAATTTGCTGTTTTCAAATGTGTCCATAATATGCAACATTATATCTATTTTCTTCTCTCTGTTGTACGCTACTTTGATTGCTATTTGCATCCTTCTCCCATTCCACAGGGTGTGTTGAGGTCGTTGTCACTCTGAAAAGTATAAGCAGGTATAGAGAGTAGATGAATCAGTTTACTGTTGTCAAACCTTTTAACACAGGACACACTTTGCAAGTTTTATTCACCTTATTTTCATTATGAGCTCCTGTAATTTTGTTCCCTTGATGTGAGTAATTAGTTCTAATTGGCGTACTTTGGAAATAAATAATAGCTGTCACTGTTGCAAATAATGATGCACTCCAAGGAGTGTATGGAGTTATACTGAAAATGTACCTTCTTTAACTCCTACATCCTTACTATATTCCATTCCTTAATTGTTGATGGCAAAATTTATTCTGGGATTGTTTAGCTAAGGAAGATATAAATTTCTACTATCTAGAAATTTTCTAGATAATCAATAATTATCGAGTGTTGGAGTGGTGACATGTTGCATATTGATTATCACTATACTCTGTAAATGTGACAATAATAAATCTATATATGAGAATGACTGTAAATTTTTTAAGTATTAATACACAAAAAGTATGACTTTTCACACACTTGCGCTTGAGGGGACAGCTTAAGGTCTCTTCGAATGATAATTACACCCTTGGTTGATTGTTAGGGCTCGTTTATATTTCACTCTCAGAACGCGTACGCAGCCGCATCATGGCTAGCACGTGTTCTCAGCATTCATTTGATGTGTCCTCTGAGCAGGTCCTCAGGAATTAACGCGATGCGTGCGCGAGTTGCAGTACCAGTAAAAAGTCAGGGGGCGCAGTGCGCTAAAAGTTGGAATGTGACGTCAGAGTCTCTGTTTACTATCTACATGTGACAGAAAGCCTCTTTGTGGATCCTACGTGATCGGTGTGTGCGCTTCAATGTTTGATCAATGGTTCGATGTGGTGAAGCAAAATGCCGACATACAGATGTATTCGTGGTGCTTTTATATTCAAGCATCGCATATTCCCGATCGTAATGACACAATACATTTTAAAAGTCTTCTGTGCCGTCTTTTTTTCTAGGGTTTCCTCTGGTCCCGACAGCACATTAAATGTATGATATTCCAACTCTCTGCACATTTAGAATCCTTAGATTTATACTTGATATCACTTTCATGATGAAAAGCATTAAAGTATGTATGTTACATTTTACAGATAAATTGGTAATTTCCTTTAAATAATGAATACTGTTAATAATTACACACATGGGGGTGACACTGTAGCAGATCGTTAGCGCTGCTATCTTGCAGGGAGTCATGTCGCTAATATTCCCTGCCTGGAGTTTCCATGTTTTCCTGCTGGGTTTCCTCAGTGTGCGCCAGTTTCCTTTAAAAGATATGCAGATTTGGGGATTTGGTGCCGCCAAAATGACGCTAGTGTATGTGTGTGCTTGTATTTACCTTGCGATGAGCTGAGGCCTTGTCCAGGGATTGTTTCTCAATCGTGCCCAATGCTTGCTGGAATGGACACATCCCTGGATTTAATCAATAAACATCCTTTTCAGAGATATTGTGGTAAGGTGTCATTGGAATTTAATGGGTGTTCTAGGCAATTCACAATACAGAGAAGCCGAACATGTTCTCACCGTGATAATATTTCGCACTGCCACCTGGCGGATTCCTCCAGATTTACGTAAAGTACACGCGCAAGTATAAACACTTCAACGCTTGTGTAGCAGGAGCGTCCGCTGCAGCATGCGTCACCTTCTTCTCGTTGCCTCGTTGTCTCTCACAGCATAATGGTAAACTAAAAGTAAAAACATTGAATAACACTGAGAAAACCTTGAACAACAGAGAAAACTAACACTGCAATAGTTTGTGCTATAGTGCTAGGAACCACTCGCTAAAAACACTTTTTTTAATGAGTTTTAAGCACAGTGGAAAAAATGAACATTTGAAAAATCCGTAATTTAATAAACCACCAAGAAAAGTAACATTGCAACAATGCAGGCTACGAACCGATCACTGTAAATAGAACTGAAAACAAAAACAAGCCTTCTCTACCTTATGCGTCCCTCGCTCGCTCTCTCTCCCTCTCACGCGCCTGTGTGTGTGTGTGCATCTCTCTTTTGCGAGCCTGGAGCGCCTGTGTGTGTGTCTCTCTAGCGCGCTCCTGTGTGTGTGCGCGCCTCTCTCTCCCACGCCTGTGTGTGTGTGCGTGCGTCTCTCTTTTGCGAGCCTGGAGCACCTGTGTGTGTGTCTCTCTAGAGCTCTACTGTGTGTGTGCGCGCCTCTCTCGCGCATGCTCCTGTGTGTGTGCGCGGCTCTCTCTGTCTCGCGCTGCCTGTGTGTGTGCCTCTGTCTCTCGCGCTGCCTGTGTGTGTGTGTGTGTGTGTGTCGCGCGCTCTCGCTCTCTCTCTTGCTCGCTGCACAGGAAATGCACAGCGAGAGACTGAACATGTACAAACCGAAAGGGAACCTGGCTTGTTCGTATACCGAGTGTATGGTCGTGAACTGAGGCAAAAGTTTGGCGATCTTTTTGGTCGTAAACCGAGTTGTACATGTACCAAGACGTTTGTGAACCGAGGTTCCACTGTACTTTGTTGGTGAGTTGGAGTTGCTAGGATGTACTACAGGAATGCTAAGGAATGCCTCCCGAAAGGTACTTCTTGTCATGTCACAAAGGCTCCACTCTAAAACTTAACAACACTTCAGGACTCTGTCCAAGATTACGGATTTAAATATTGAACAGTGTTATTTTAAGCTCACAGTTTTGGATATTTTGGTTAATGACTCAATTTATCTCATAGCCTTAGCATTTTGGGTCTGGTGATATTCTCATAATTTTGGTATAGACTCGTGGCAATACTTGGTTTGACTTTACTTACAGTTTAGCCTTATGGATTTTATTTCTACCAATACTTCAGCATGCTAGAAAACTGTTTTTGTTCTAGTTCTCAAAAGTACACCTGTTCTTAACTGTTTGAGACATCTGTTAGTTAGTTAGGTTATGTTAAATTTATAGAAGTGTTTTCTCTGTTATTTAAAAATGTTTGCCAATATATTAGTGCATAGTCTAGGGGAGGTTTTATTATAAACCCCACAAGCTAAATTGAAAATCGAATATTCTAATTATTTCTTGTCATTCTGACTGCAGACTAGTTCAGTTTATGATCTGCCTTGCAAGATAAGGTATGGAGAGCAAATAGTTTCATTCTGTACATGCAGAATGTACTGAATATACAAAGTGAAGCCTATGTAAGTTTGCCATAGAGAAATAGCACAAATTTGAAGTATTGAAAGTAATGCCTTGGGATTTTTTTGATTACAAAAAGTGTGCCGCCACTGGGAATCACTAGTTTAGACACTTCAGCCTTTATACCCCTCTCCATAAAAAGAATCTCTGGATGACCTCTTGCCCTCCCTGGCACTTCCAGTAAGTGTCTCTAGTTCTTCAAGACTTCTTCTTACCTTTCTATTACTCTCCTGTCTGAGTATCGTATTATGTGAAGATTGCATTCCTACAATTATTTCAGTTTTATTTAAAATACTACATCCTTTGTAAAGGGCAAAAAGAAAAAAAAAAGACTTCAAAGAATGAAAACAATGGTGAGAAGCAAGATGTGTAAGCAAAACACCATAGTAATACATTGACTCTTCAAAATTTAAATCACACAAACAAAATATAAAAAGGTAATAAAAATAAAATGTGAAAAAAACATTTCATTAATACTGATAGCACAATATACTGCAGTAATTCAAAATAGCACGTGGTTCCTATTTAAAAATCATTAGTTTCTTAATGTAAAACAACTGGGAATTATTTCAAATATATGTTCAAGAAGCATGAATAATCACATGGTTTCATCATAAATGTGTTAAAAGTTATTAAAAAGAAAAAAAAGAGTGACCACAGGAAAAACATGTTTTGGTACTGGTCAGCTCCTATAAATGTTTTTCTGCCCATCTAAAAATATACACAAGGTTTCCCAAAAAGAGGAGACCATTCACTCCATCATGGTTGTCTGATTATTTAATAGCGCTGTTTCCTAATGACAAATTAAGAGGCTAAGTATGTGTTAGGGAGTGGGTGGAATATAATCAACATGGGATACGGTTCATGTACTTTGAAAGCCTACTTTAATTTTTATGGCAGCAAACTCTTTTCTTTTTCCCTCTTCTTTTAAAATTGCAAGCATTGACAACCAGATCCTAATAGTAATTAATTAAACACTGATGAAGAGTTGATTAACCAAATATTACTTTGCATAACCAGGGTTTGGTAATCTAAAGTCCAAAATTGCCTTTTAGCATGCAATACGTACTAAATTAGCTATTAGTATAATATATATTAGCAGGCATTGCAGAGTGGTGTGTTATATAACTGAAGAGACTGTCCTTGGAACTGCCATTGTTCTACAAATAACAGGATGTTTGAAAGGACAGCCCACTCAGTCTTGAAAATAGTTTTCCGACCTTACTTTCTTTGTTCCATTATTATTATATTCTCTACACATCTTTCAATACAAGTTGAGATGGTAGGCCTATCTTTTCATTAAATGCTTTATAAGTTACAGAGACTACTAGAATTTTTTCATCATATGTAACTGAGTGTTAGTAAACTGAACTTGACACAAAAATGTGTTCAACATACAATAGTCCACCAAACAAATTTTAACATCCTCAATACCACTTAATCAGTTCACTGTCATGAGGGACCAGAATCTATCTCATCGAAATCAGGCAAAAGGCATGAACAAGCCCTGTATGGGACGCCAATCTATTTCAGAACCCCAGTCATGCACCCATACCCACCCAGGACCAATTTGGAATTGCTGACATAATCAGCATTTCTTTGAAGTTGGGAGGAAAACAGGTGAACCCAGGGAACAGCCTACACCGATACAGGGAGAACATGCAAACTCCACACAAATGTGGACAACAGTAGGGCATAAGATTCAAAACCAGTATGCTAGATTTATAAGGCAGCAACTCTCCAAACAGACTTTTCAGTACAACCATATTGCCTGATGAATCAAAAATGCTTCATTGCTTGTTTTCTGTTCAGATATGTAGCTAAAATTGTTTTTTTATACATTTGGCCAGTAAATACTGTATGTTTTCATCCTTGTTTCATCCATGAGTACTTTTTTTTTTTTAAATTTTAGATCCTACTTTTTAAAAAATGACTTACTGTAACTCTGACATTCACAAATTTAAATGACGTTGAAATCTAAATCATCTACAAAGAGAATACTGGCTTAATATGTTTACTGTTGCATCAAAAATGATCAGTAGATAGAATACCAAATAACAGGAAAAATGTGTGTCAATATACAGTTTGTAAAGCACTTTTAGATTTAAACAATATTTAAAACATAAATTATTTAGGCAGAATCTAGCAGTGCACTTCAACCAATCTGTGGCACGCTGCAAACTCATAGTTTACACACCAATACAGAAGTAATTCTTGCACCAACTGATTTGTGTCAAGTTATACTGGAATAAGCAAGTTTGAATATGAGGTTAGGTACATATTATATTATTAATAATGCCATAATAAAATAGCATTTCTTTTTAAAATTTAAATTCAAAAAATGAACCTAACATTGCATTATACCAGCACTGATTAATGGGCAATGGTATGACATTTAATTCCAAAAAACAAATATCGCTTACAAGTTCAAGTACTGTATATCACATTCAACAACAGCCTTTTCTTTATGTTTGCTTTCTTGGAAATGACTAGAAATAATAATTATGACCTTACTACTTTAAAAAAAAAAAACAAAAAAGCAAAAATGGTACTTCTCTGAAAGAAGATTTTTGTAATGCATACTATTGGGCCCTTGAGCAAAGCCCTTAACCTGCAATTACTTCATCTTGGGTATGACGTTAATCTGCATTTAGCTTATAATACTTGGGGGTTGGTGGTAGGACTGGCACTCCAGCCACCGCAAAAAAAAAACCTGACACTGTTTCAGTGTAGTGCTGAGGTGTCACCACTGCACTGGGGACCCAATCCAGGTGGTTTGTTGTGTGGTGGGTGCAGTAACATGCTATATTAAAAGCTTGTTAAAAATTGGCAATTTACAATGGTGGCATTTCATAATGGCTATAACAGAATCAACAGATTGATGAGTGTTACCAGCCTGGATAATCTTGGAAAGCACAGAGTAACCTCATGTATTTTCCAGTGGAATGTTTAATTGTATTGTATAAGAGCAAAGTTTTTTAACAGTGCTGCACAGTCCACACAGTAGCCTGTTTGCTACAATTGTAAAGTGGTTTAAGGAAATAAAGAACACCAGAGGGTACCAGGTGACAAGGGTACAGGGGTTTATGTGATTTTATTATGTCACATGCATTCATTACCAGACTACAATTGAAAATCTTTGTCTTGTTTAGAATCAGAAAACATACATCAAAATATAATCTTACTGAATGCTAAATTTGTCCCAAGCAGGACTTTCACCTCCTCTTTTGCATCCCAACATGCCTTTCAGTTAGACATTCTGGTTTACTTTTAGTTACAGAAGATTCCACCCAGAAGGGGTCAAAAGATGCACGCATTGTAGTTTAAATGATAATTTGAAAACATGAGAAAACACAGATACATCTTCATATAAGAAAAAGTTCAGAACTGTGATCAAACAAATATGAGAACAAAGGAGTAGATAAGGCATTTAGGTTCGGGCAACAAAGATCAAGGTGTGGATTACAGAAAGAAAAATAACAATAGATGGAAGCAGAAGTGTATCAGAAAACAATTCCAAGGTTAAAAACAAAAGAAATAATACACACAGTACTGAGAAGCATGAGTAATAAATCCAGTAAGAAGTGTCAAGTTTGTCAGGAGATTATTTTAAAATTTTGGCAATTAGGACAAAAATACCTCACAAAGATAAGTGAGAGTTACAGAATACTGCCACTTTTGGGACACAACACACACAGAGCAAAACCATCATTAAATAAGGTTGTGGGAGTGACTACTGCTTAGGAGCTGAGTATTACCTGTGTGCATCAACACACAAAGTGCATCATTCATTGTTACCCTTGACATTGACAGCTGAATAAGAATCAACAGACAGGTTTCTGCTGCCTTTGAATCCTTCTGCTAACAATAGCTACTCTGGTATTTTAGACTTTTACTGAAGCAGCTGAGATAAAAATCACCTGAAGCAAACTATGGCGGCTGGAGTACAGACGTTTTTAGGTAACCTTGCACATTAAATGACATTAACTGGACCAGCTGCAACCTCAGACATAAAGGCCTTTGAGAAGAGAATTGATATTTGCAAGCACCAGTGAGCCCCCGCTTTAAACAAATAGCTCCTAATAAGTGTAAAAATAAACACTGCATTGCCTTGCTATAAAAGGTAAAAGCAAGTGAACACACACTCTGTGCACTAAATAGGTCAAAACTACACTAACAAACATAAGAATAATGCAACAAAATTATTATGAAAGTATCAAATGGATCAAGTGTGGCTTTTCCAAAAAATATCAAATGGGTTGATAATCCTACAGCATCCCTGGACTTTCTGTTTATTACTTCTGTCATAGCCACTCGGCCAGATTGTACAAAATTTTAAAAATGTATAAAATGATATGAAATGCATAAAATAGCACAAATATAATGAGAAGAAAACTTTGTTTAAGTTGAGCATTGTGAAGGAGAAGGTGGCACCTCCTGATTTGGTAGAACTTCTTTGAAAGTTTAATGCTTAGGTGGGAAAGACAACGACACTTGTGTGAGAATTATTTGCAGGAAAGGCCCTGAACTAAATCTGGGGTGAATGGTGATAAGAATTCTGTGAAAGATATGGTCCATGAAAAATACCATACTGGAATACAAGGGTGAACTGTGTATCAGTTTAACGTCGAGTGAATGACAGAATGACATTTCTTTAATGATAGAAATGATAACAATCATTAGAATGTAATTTAGGTATTGTTATAGGTAAAATTAGCAGGCGTATGGTGAATATCTTTTAAGATACCTTTGGATGAACTGATTTGGCCAGTAAAGTGCTTCAGAATTGAATTCTATTATTTATTTATTTGTTTTTTTTTAACAAATACCAGTAATTCAAAAGGGACAAAAACACCTTAGCACCAACTTCCAAAAGCATTTCAGCATTTCACTACTTTCATAGAAACTTGTGATAGACAACACAATATATAATTATGTTTAGGATTCCAACAAGAAGATTTGGCACCAGGACTTTGAGAGATTATTCCAAAGTGGATGTCATATAAAATGCCTTTGGCTGCATTATTTCAAAGAAAAAAATATCTCTGATTTACTTGCAGCAAATCAGTAAAGAAGGGATGAGCGCATAGTGATAGTGACTGGTCTTTTTCCCACGTGCAGACTAAATTTAATGAATATAAACTGTCTGATCTACATTTAGTCTCTAAATGTGCATTAGTCAAGCATTGATTAATCCCATGTTATCCAACTTTTTATGAAAAGATCAAAACATAGCATAGTGGTAATTTTTTTTTTCTGATCTATCAAATATCTAGTTCAGAAAAAATTTTGAAATGGGGTGTGTTAGCAGCTTATTCTATAGAGATCACACTCTTTGTCGATCAGGAAAGGCTTTTAGTCAGAGACAACTAGAAGTCATAAAATAAAAACATGTCATAACATCACAAAATTAAATTCTGCTTTTTAAAATCCCTTCCCAGTTTTCTGTAGTTGAGCAAAGGCTGAAGAGAGTGTAAAATATAGAAGATTATAATTATAAGTGAATCTGTACTGTCAGGAGTCACACAGACTAGGATGGAAGTCTACAGACTTTGAAACGGGTTATTGGCAGTATGCATACTGTAAGTACACAGCAACAAAATCTAGTAAATGTGATAATGATGAAACAGCTAACAAAGATAAGAAGTTAAGAAAAATACTTACAGCAAGGCAGGCTTTAAACAATTATATGAAAAAATAACAACAGCATTAACTGTTAAGCGATAAAGCTTAAGGGAAATTCAAGATTCCAAAGTCAGCTTGAGAATAATATTGCTAATAATGCAAAAGTCAATTTTACAAGGTCCCATTAGAATTTATTGGAGAAAGAACACTAATGAAAGAGGTGAAGTGTATTAAAACAGTAAGAGTGCATTGCATACCTAATTTACATTTTTCTGATACTTTCACCCATGGATTGGTCAGTAACATGTTCATAGCTACAGAAAATACTGCGTCCTTATTAAATCATTTTTTAATTATAAGGTGGTGCAGTAAGTTTGTAAAAACTCAGAAAGCAAATATATTTAGAAACAATAAGGTGTTATTTAATTTAATAGAAATCTACCCTAACATAGAAAAAATATAAAGTAGCTCAATTCCGATTTCAATCAACACCTCTAGATCTGTGAGGCAGAAGTGCTGACCACTGCATTAATGTGCCTTACTATCTTTATAAAGATATTTGTAAATGTTATACATTTTAATATTTTACAGTTGAAAATGTATGCAGGTAATACAAGTATGATGATTTTAAAAAATTAAGTTAATCCAGTTAAAGTAAGTAATCATTTGCAGAAAACAAGCTTCCCTGAAAGCACTGTTAAAGGCAAGTTTATTAAAGCATGTTATAACAATATACGCCTTTTTATATATCTTATTTTATAAACTGATGATTAGTATTAGAATCTTACAGTAGGAATCAGACAGCTTATTCATGACACCTTATTAGTAGGCAGCAAGAAAAGTATTGCTGTTATTTCAGTTAGTTAAGTAAGATTAACCCACACAATTAAAAGTGTTTTCTGTAACAGATATTACATCAGAAAGACAATTAAAAAGGCAGAAATATTGTTTCAATGTGTTTTATTTTGGTATATTGATCATAGTATTCATTTCAAAATTGATGAACATAAAACATGAGTGAAAAATATATTCTAAATATATTTATTCTGATAAATTATTTTAAACATTTAGTCAATCCAGTTATGACATTAAATATCCATTCATACTTTCTTAATACTAATTCCAGTAATTCTAAAAGTTCTAAAAATAAAGTAAAAATTCTAAAAATTCCAAAGTGTGGTAGAAGTTAACATATCACTTAAAGAAAGAAACTTATCCTCTACTAGGACTAGTTTGATAAAAACCTCTTTGAGTCAGAAACTAGGCAGGAGATTTGATTCCCAAATGTGTGATGATGCACACATTGCTTTTAAAGAGTTTACTTGCCCTCCAGAGCTACAAGTATTCAAATCAAAACATCTCTAATGCAATCATTGTTTGCAACAGTTTATACCGACATATAGAGATGTGCCAAATTTAGACTTTTTGCAAGGAATTGCAAATAAGGTGGTGCTGTATACTGCATAATATACTTGCTGTTTTATTTACATGGTTTTGTGTTTTCTCACCATTTGTGTATAGCACCTGTTCTCGTGTTTATGTACAATTTTGCCTTTCTTTTTTTGATTAAAAATATCCTTTTCAATTAAACAATTGTATTAGTTGTGATAAAATGAAAATTCAAAAGAGGCTTATAAGTCATACGAAAATTGAAATTTATTTGTGCACTATGTAGATGTAATGGAGAAATTATTAACAAATGGGATTTACATTGTCACCATAATTTTGATTACATAGCTTTTGCAGAGATTCACTTTTCAGTTTTCTTGAGTTTAACTTTCCTTAACACTAGAATTACCAGAGCCTACGAAAAAACTCGTACATCCGTCCCACCTTAAATCGCTTCGCACCTCTCCATCCTTTCCTTTGTGTCCTTTGTCCTGTAAATGTGTCAATAAGCATCAAGCAGCCTGCTATCACATCCTCCACCGCTGCACAGTTTTCTCAGTTCAAGTCTGTTTACCTGCGTATCAGTTGCTTGGAGTTGTATAGAGTGAGAAGTCAAGCAAAATGACACCTTTAATAAGTACTATATCGTTATTTGGAACACATGCACTTCATGTGTTTTCCGTGTCTGCAACAATCTATGTACAGTAAACACATTGTTAAAACATAAACGTTTTTCATGTTTTAGTAATAATTGACAAAATGTAGACATGAAGTGTTTAATGTGTGAAGCCTAAAGTCCAAATATCAAATAAACACTTTCACAAAAGGTACAAATATAACAGAACAAGAGTTCTTCTATTCAAGAATATAACTGCAGAAAAAGAACCAGCATTAGGGTGTGACATTGACATGCATTTGCTACGATTGCTTCGGTCGTCATCATCTGAGTTCAACTCTGTAATAGCACGTCTTTATGTGAAAACAGCAGTGTCAGATGGGGGATGGGGGGGATCGTGAACGCAACTGAGAGAATAAAACTAAATTAAAAAAAACAAACAAAGCTATCCTTTACAAGTATCATACATTTACACCGGCTGTTACAGACTGAAATCAAATGTATGTTTTTATTCTAAAATAGTAAGAATAAGTGCAGCTCACTTCTTAAAACGGACTCGTCCAGGGTTGAACCTGTGAAGTTTTGATTACCAGTCAACAGTTGATACTGTTGCACCACTGAAGCGATCGTAGCAAAGGGGTGTGAATGTTGCACCCTAACGCAGGTTTTTTTTCTGCAGAATAAAAGCGCACTTGTTCTGTTGTATTTGTACCTTTTGTGAAAGTGTTTATTTGATATTTGGACTTTAGGCTTTGCACATTAAACACTTCATGTCTACATTTAGTCAATTATTACTAAAACATGAAAAACGTTTATGTTTTAACTATGTTTTTACTGTACATAGTTTGTTGCAGACATGGAACACACATGAAATGCATGTGTTCCAAATAACGATAAAGTATTTATAAAAGGTGTCATTTTGCTTGACTTCACACTCTATACAACTCTAAGCAACTGACACGCAGGTAAACAGACTTGAGCTGAGAAAACTGTGCGGCGGTGGGGGATGTGATAGCAGGCTGCTTGATGCTTATCGACACATTTACAGGACAAAAGACGCTGATGGAGAGGTGCGAAGTGATTTAAGGTGGGACAGATCTATGAGTTTTTTCGTAGGGTCTGGTAATTCTAGTGTTAATGTGAGTTCAGTAGTTTAACATCTTCCATTGTACAGTACTTTGGGGTATTGACGTAATCAGTCAGGAGGTAAAGGTCACTGTGAGGAGAGGTGAAGAAAGGAGGTAGAAAAGAGAAGAAGAGGAGAATAAAGAAAGAGAAAAAACTAACAAGATTGTGTGGTACATTTATTTCAGCTGTATAACATATTGATGACGAGAATGGCGACTTCTGGACTCTCACCACCTCCCATGTTTCTTGAAACTCCAGGTGAGCGTGCAAAACCATTTAATTATTCGATTAGGATGTCTGAGAACTATGTCCTAGCTCTTAATGATACACCACTTTCGAATAAACATAAATGCTCCCTGTTGATTCATTGCCTAGGAACTGAAGCTCAGCATATTTTCCACATTCTTGCTGTTATTGATGATACATTTGCTGCAGCCCTTGCTGCACTAAATAATATTTTTATTCCAAAAGTGAGCATTGTGGCTGAAAGAAGTAAGTTTCAAACAAAGAGCACAGAAGCCGAGTGAATCCACTTTGCAATATGTTGCCACGTTGCGCAGGCTCATTATTAACTGTTATTTTAGCACGCTAGCAGTTGACATGCTCAGAGATGAAATTTAGAGAGAAAACAAATATGCCTCACATTGAAGAGCGATTACTGCTAGAGACAGACCCTTGCACAACAAAAAGTGAAGCTAAAGCCATGGCTGATAATATTGAATTTCCTGTTAATGATATACACACAAATTCACAAGATACAGGAAGAGTGAGGCAGGAACCTGCATTGAATGTACGAGCACCTGCAAAACAAACAGCAGCAGCGCAGCCTTCAACTGAGATGTAACAAAAAACATGTTATCGCTGTGGAACTCAAATGTACCTTGCATAATAACCCCAAATGTCCAACAAAATCAGTAAGATACAGACATTGTGGCAAATTTGGACATTTTGCCAAAGTATGTCATGGTACAGCATCTACTTGTACTATACAGGAAGTTACTGTACCTGACCTTACTATTCTTACCACTTTCCCAGTCCAAACTGCAACTGAAGATATACTGTATATGCAGAAACCAATTCCCGTTCTGGGATACATTACTCTATTTATTAAAAGGGAAACAAATCATTCACACACTACATTTTATGTTGTGCTATTGGGAGCAGCTCTATTAGGCGTGAACCTTTTTATGGCACTTAACTTATATATCAGAATTGGAGAATTGCATCCAAGAAAATGCCTAATGACTCTTTATACAAGATGACAGTAATGAATGCTGCATACAATAGGTATGACTAATAGATTTAACCATAACTGTGACACGAGGTAACACCTGTTTAGCAGAACGTTTATCGACTACCATTTTCTGTCTGTGAAGCTGTCTCTAAAGAGTTAAAGAGACTTGAACATGAAGGTGTTATAGAAAAAATTAAGTCTTTGCCATGGGTGTCACCATTAGTAGTAATCCAGAAAAAGTCAGATGAAATATGACTATGTATATACAGTACCTGCATGAGCCAAACAAAGCTATAGTGATACATAGCCACCCTTTACCACAAAAGACAGGTTTCTGCTGCCATTGAATCCTTCTGCTAACAATAGCTACTCTGGTATTTTTGACTTTTACTGAAGCAGCTGAGATAAAAATCACCTGAAGCAAACTATGGTGGCTGGAGTACAGACGTTTTTAGGTAACCTTGCACATTAAATGACATTAACTGGACCAGCTGCAACCTGAGACATAAAGGCCTTTGAGGAGAGAATTGATATTTGCAAGCACCAGTGAGCCCCCGCTTTAACCAAATAGCTCCTAATAAGTGCTAAAATAAACAATACGTTGCCTTGCCATAAAAGGTAAAGGCAAGTGAACACACAATTTGTGCACTAAAATAGATCAAAAATGCACTAACAAACATATGAATAATGCAACAAAATTATTATGAAAGTATCAAATGGATCAAGTGTGGCTTTTCCAAAAAATATCAAATGGGTTGACATTCCTACAGCATCCTTGGACTTTCTGTTTATTAAATCTGTCATTGCCATTCAGCCGGATTGCACAAAACTGTAAAAATGTATAAAATTATATGAAATGCATAAAATAGTGCAAATATAATGAGAAGAAAACTTTGTTTAAGTTGAGTATTGTGAAGGAGAAGGTGGCACCTACTGATTTGGCAGAACTTCTTTGAAAGTTTAATGGTTGGTTGGGAAAGACAGAGACACTTGTGTGGGAATTATTGGCAGGAAAGGCCCTGAACTAAATCATTGAAGAAGTGTTTACACAGCTTCAAGGTGCTACAAAATTCACTACCATTGATCTTCGAAATGCTTACCATCAAGTACCCTTAAATAATGACACCCAAGATATTACGGCATTTATAACACATGATGGACTTTTTCATTTTAAAAGGATACCCTATGGTCTGGCGTGGGCCCCAAGTGCTTTTCAGCTAATGATGTCCCTGATACCAGTAGGGCAGGATAGGGTGCAGTATTACTTAGATGACATTATAGTCTATGGGGATTCACCTTCTGTTCATGAACACAAGTTACAAGTAGTACTCCATTGTCTTCAGAGTAGTGGGCTGCAACTTAATATTGAGAAATGTCAATTCAGAAAAACTGAACTAACACTTTTGGGCCAAATCATTTCTTCTGCTGACCACGAGAACACATATGTTTAGTAAATGAAGCTCCACCACCTCATGATGTACACTCCAAGTTCATTTCAAATTATGCCACTGTGGTAGAACCTCTTTGTGCATTGCTTAGGAAATCTGGATAATTTTCTTGGACTAATGCTGCACAAGAAAGCTATAATCATGTTAAGAAACTTGCTGAAGAATACTTGCAATTTTTGACCCTTCATTGCCTACAGTTGTAACTACAGATGCTTCGGATTGCTGTATTGGTGCTGTTCTTGTGCAAGATCATGGTGGAGTTGAGACAACTGTTGCCTTTGCATTTTGAAAGACAGTACTTTACTATTGAAAAAGAGGCTCTTGCTTGCGCAAGAGCCACAGAAAAATGGTATACCTACTTGTGGGGACATCATTTTACCTTATGCACTGATCACTGTCCATTAAGAACACTACTCACTAGCAAGGGGCTTGGACGAGCGAGCATGAAAATTGCAAGGTGGTCAGTGGAACTTACGTCATTCAACTACAGCACTGAGAATAAACCTGGGGATGAAAATACTACTGCTGACTGCTTATCATGCTTGCCTCTGTCTGAGACAATATCAGAACAAGACCCTGACATGGAATTTGTTGCTGTAGTGTTCGCTGACTTTGCTGCAGTGACTGTAGATCAGTTTCTAAGTGCTTGTGCTGCATGCCCTATTTTACAAAAGGTCAAGACTTATATTACCAAAGGATGGCCTTGTACTTCAAAAGGACTTGAATGTGCTGTTATAGCATATTTTAAAATTCAGACAAAGTTGGCTGTTCAAAATGAAGTTATTAATCGTGGCACTCATCGGGTCATTGTTCCATCAGAATTACAATCTAAGATGATTCGTGTGTGGCACAATCTACACATCAAGAAATTATACAAACAAAGCAGAGACTCTGGGATTTATATTGGTGGCTTGGCATGGACTCCCACAAAAAAGATGCTATCAAATCATCATCAACTTGCATACAGCATGATAAAACTGCTAACACAAATACGGCTCTGTTACAACCAGTGCCCATCTCAAATACAGCTTGGAACAAACTTGCCATTGATATTGTGGGGCCATTCTAAACTGCACCATATGGCTATCACCATACAATTACAGTTATTAGCTACTTCAGAAAGTAGCCATCTGCTATGACTTTGGAAACCATTATACATTTTTTGTGCACAGTCATTAGTAGGGAAGGGAATCCACTGGAAATTGTTACTGACAATGGGTCTCAGTTTGTTTCTTCCAAATTTGAAGCATTTCTTAGTGATAGGGACATCAAACGCTCTCTGTTTACTATCCACAAGCAAATGGTGAGATAGAGCATTTTAACAGGGTGTTAAAAGACTGTTTGCAAACTGAAAATATTGAAGGAAAGCCTTGGAAGTCATTTGTACCTGATTTTTTACAGACATATCATGCTATAATACAAAAGTCACCTGCTGAACTCTTACATGGTCGCTCGATGATTACTAAATTAAATGTTAGAGACCTGCTTCCAACTGTGCCTTTGAAGCAGAATACTGGTGTGGCACAGCATGTACAACACAAACAAGAAGAAATAAAAAAGTACACAGCTATGCGTTGCAGACCAAAACCACCTTCATTCATATGTGGGAGTTTTGTGTTTATTAGAAAGCCAGGAATCGTTCAAAAGGATCACTACAAGTTCAGTCAACCTTACTAGGCATTTGCTCAGAAGGGCCCTGCCACATACCTTTATGTCAAATGGTAAAATCTGGAACGCAGTTTACCTTGCCCCATCCTATTCCAGTCTGATTTCAGCCACACAACCAGAGGATTCATATGTGCCGTCCCATACCTTACAGTCACCTACTATTTCTTCTGCTACACTTGTTCAAGAGTCTTCAGATACACAGAAAGGTTGAGTGCGACAGGCTACCATGTGGGCAAAGGACTATGTTACATAAAGGTTTGCTGCATTTTGAAGTTACACATGTTCATTTATTGCAATGTTTTAATATTATTGATGATTGTTCAACTTTTACCTGCAAAAGGAGGTGCAATATATGTAAAATATTTAAAATGAGTTCATCAAGAACATGTGGACACAGTTGGAAACTTGTTAATGGTAAATTTTGCACAAACATTAGGAAGTTTTTCTTTAAGCAAATAACGATAGACACCTGGAATAAGCTACCAAGTAGTGTGGTAGACAATAAGACATTAGGGACTTTCAAAACTCGACTTACTCGACTGGCAAGCTTTGTTGGGCTGAATGGCCTGTTCTCGTCTAGAGTGTTCTAATGTTCTAATATTGATGTAATTAGATCATGTGTTAGATGTTGCTGTGAGGAGAGGTGAAGAGAGTAAGTGAAAAGGAGGGAAAGAAGAGAATAAAGGGAAAGGGGAAAAACTAGCAAGATTGTGTGGTACATTTATTTTAGCTATATAACAAGTACATGTGTATTTTGACTGATCTTCGGTTGCACTAAATCGAATTTTCAATGCTGTCTGTTGGGTTTCCTTTTTAGGAGAGTCTGTGTGCTTACAGGTACCACCATAATGTGTGTTTGATCGATACAGCCTCTGCTTAGCTCTGGGCTTGTCCAGCAACAGTGCTAAGCTGCCACTCTGGGTTGTGTATGATGAAGTTCTATTTGTTCTAGGCTGCTGTGTGTGCTTCCTCTGGCATATCTGTGTGCTTTATTTATATTGTAATTGTGCAACCAACACCATGAAAACACAATACCCCTTGCTAAACATGTTCTGTTGTTAACCCTGAAAGACACGGTCATTCAAAATAGTTTATTGAATATTATTTGAGATTTAGCTGGAATTTCTTCCTTTACCTTTTCTAATTCTTACTCAACCATTTTCCAACACCCTTCAATGTTTTTGCATCTACTGCAAAGCAAAACAGTTTGCTTGAATCCCCATAAAACTATGTCTTTGAGTGTTACTTGATTATTGGGCATTTGAGTATGAATGGAAATGTGAATGTTGTGGATAGTTTGTTTATCTTTATTGTTATGACAGGCAGAGCTTTCCTTGTAAAGGTAAATATATTATTTGGAAGATCTGTTTAAATTATTCCAAAAGATCTTGCAAAGATATATTTCACTTCGATTGTCATTCCTGCAGTTAGCCAGAAATTTACATGAATGTCACAAAGAATACAATGTTATTTTGTTTAAATAACTTGAAGCCTATTAAGTATTTCCTGCTTTTTATTGGTTTGCTGTAAGTTATAGTTCAAATTGCTCTGAACATCTAGTAGACTTGATATCTTGTATATATTTATTTGTAGTTTCTAGATTGGCAGCACACATGGCAATGTTCTTGGATGATGAATCATCCATTTCTTGTATGACAGATAGAAGATGCTAGTGATACTGATGTATGAATATGGAGAATATTTATGATTTAATTTACACAAACAGTAGTCAGTAGTAGCAAGAGGATATCCAGGTCCTAAGAGAAGTAGCCATTGTATTTCCAGTAAAATATTACTTACTCAGTAATGTATTGCCTATTTATTCAGGTCTTAAACAATAACAACATGGTTTCTCCCAAAGTCGGTGCCATTCCTCCTCCTCCATTTGCTAATTTAAATAGACACAGACCAGTTTTACTCAAATAATATAATAATGAGAACTATACTGTCAACAAATTCTCTGCTCCAATGGTAAATTATGTACTAGTTTTGCAGAATTCAGCTTTTATAAGATGCCCACATATACTCTACAATGTTCCAAAGCTGACCATGTATTTTGTTACGCTGGAGCCACAATTATATATTTATGGCATTTAATCTAATTTCCTGGGAAATTAATTTTTGTTGTCCTTGTGACAGATATGTTTTATTTGCAACAAAGCATCCTCAGATTGAAAAAGTATAACTGCTATGCTTATCTGCTGTAGTTTTCAAAACATGTTTAGATGGCCATCATTCAAAATAAAAATGTGGCTCTTGTACTGTATAGCACCCTTTCCACCATTGCCATCTACTGAACAGCTGACAAGTGTCAGATTGTAATCACCATCTAAAGTGAAGTCCACTTAAGAATATGTGGTGGAGTAGAGAACTTCGCAAAACAGGCCATATTCTTTAGTCAGCCACTGTTGATGGTGCAATGATATTTATTACATGAGCAAGGGGGACATAAATGTGTACTAAAAAAGGTAGGTAGTTTTATGGAATCACATTGGAAAACATTTCTGAATGGTGTAAGACATATGTCTGTCTAAATAGTTTTAGACAGACATACTGTATGTTTTATCTATGATAACACATGTTTCTTCATATCTCTGCCACAGGCAATCTTTATGCTTTATCCCTTTATCCCTTTCCAGAAATCCTTATAGTTGTTTTATACACATATGGACTTAATATATGTAAAATAAAGCAAGAGTAGCAGTTACAGTTACAAGATAAATACTCACCTGCTAAAACATTAGGAGTTACAATCGATAAAATGCTTTAGCCCATCACAATCATCTGATGCTGCTCCAGTGGAAAAAGTCAGAGTGAAGACTATGTTGCTTGGGGCAAAGCTATATTTGCAGGGCGGCAATTTGCAATAAACAGTTACATATTTAAATCTACCTCGAAAGCCTTATAAGTGGAAAACAGCTAGTAGCCTTTAGAAAGGTACACAAGAACCAGAAAGAGAATTTGCCACACCACCCTGCTACAGCACTACGCATTAGACTGCAGTCCTAGTCAACTCACCTCATGAGCGCATGCAACCCTTCTGAGGCAAGTTATTGTGTAGTATCTAAGTAAGTACAATTTTATTGACAAATATCAAGTACTACAAAGTGCAGATAGGCTGGCTGAGATATCAGAAGTGAAGTTCAACTTTTACACACTTCACGGGATTTGGAGCAAAAGCTCACTTCATATTAACAGAGAGTGAAGGTTCTTTGGAAACAGCAAATAAGATTCAACTTCAAAGAGTACTTGAAGAAATTAGCTGCATAACAATTAGTTGTTCTTGATACAATAAATGTTTAACATAGCATGAGTTCTTGAGCTGGCCAGTCGTACTTCAATATCTATCCTGAAAGCTACAGTAAATGAAAATCATTTTACTAAAAAACAATGAGTAAAACATTTTGCAGAAGTGCTACTGGTATTCATTTGTTAAGCAGTGGAATATTTGAACTCTTCATGTTTTAATCAGTTTAATAAATGTTATCTCAGACCAAAAAAAATGTTGGGAATATTAATAATTGGATTAGTTGTGAAGAAAATAGAAACACATGCAATTAAACTGACAGGAAACTATGCAATAATAAGATTATATTTTAAAATGTAAGTTTATATTGCTTTTCAGATTTTTAGCACATCTCAAGCTGAAGGTGTCAGACATGGAAGCATCAGGAGTGTCTAAGTGAAAGGACTATGATAACTTGCACCTGTTATGTTCCCTGGTTTTTGTTTATTTTAAATGTATTATTTTTCAAATATTTATCATAATGATTTATTTTTGTTTGATTTTTTTTTTACTTTCTAGTTTTTATGTATCTTCTATGTTTCTCCTACTGCATATTAATTGTATTTTGCTAGTTGAGCCTCATGAGGTGGGACCACACAGATGTCACTGCTAAAGGACCACCCTTTGCCTATATGTTCTAAAGTTGAGTATGGATTCTTCAGTGGTTGGTTGAAGTGCAGTTGCATTTGATATTTTGGTTTTTCTTGGATTTACTCACTTATTTTGATTATTGTAGTATGTTTTGGGACTTGTTTGCTCTTGATTGCCTTTTAGGCAAATTCTTTTTCCCTCATTTTTCTCCTTTCACCTGTTTGTACTTGTTTTTTTTTTTGTTTTTTTTAAATCATTGTAAGTAAAGCTCTTGTTATTTCTAGCCAGAGGTTTTTATACTTCCTCTCCTCAGGAATGGTATTTGTGTGCATTTCTGGTATATTTTGGGGAAATTTACATCCTTAGTGTTATGTTTATCCCCATAAAAATAAGCCAAAATCATTGAAGGTTTTTCAACAAGAAAAAATGTTATGTAACAGAAACAGAAATAGTAAAACATCAATATAAATACAGTACAAAAATTATGTTTAGTGTCCATTGCTGTACTGATACAGATTTAGTATACACCCTTTGTGTGATATTGAAGCTGTCATTAATGCACAGCATAATGTTGCAACTGGGAGGATAGAAGCAGGTTTCTTTGCACACTTTTCTTATAATATTGTTTCCATTGCTTGCACATGAGAGGGTAGAATGCCAGTGTGTGATCTGCATGGTCGATGTTGCCCATTGGATTACTGAAGGCTAGCACAGCTCAAGCCTTAGTGACCATCACATTTTTTCAGACATGAACATTGACAGTTGCTGCATTGTGAACAGTGCATAGGAGGCTAACTTTTCATTGTCCTTCCACTTGATAGCAATCATTTTGTTCTTTTGCCACACTGAAGCATCATGTGGCCAAATTCAACATGCACATCACATTCATTCGTATAGTGCTGTACTATCTGTGTCAACATCAGAAGACTAATTCATATTGCCGTTACTATCACCTAATTCAACTAATGCTTCAGTTTCAGTTTGTTCTAAAACAGGCTTTACAGCTTTTCTTTTACACAGCATTGTGTGTTTTTGGTTGAAGGCTCTACCACACACTTGAATACTGACGTTAACATAGAGTGGCAAAATGCGTAGAAATATTCATGATTTCTTGCAGCGTGATGCTATTGTATCCACTAGATGACAGCAGAATACTGTCCTAAATGTTATTTGGACTTAATGCTGCATTTTGGATCATAAGAGCTTAACCTGAGAGACACTTGGGGTTAACCGTTTTTACAATTCTGAGCCTGAGAGATGCTCAAGATTAACACCAATGGTGTTTCGTCAGGGACCCACAGCACTTCTTCTGCAGTCTTGCAGCTGTTTTTTTTTACAATGGTTATTAATTAATGCCAAAAATATTAAATAAACATTTAAAAAATAACTGTCTTATCTTTCCTATGTGATGCAATCAATCATCTTGCACATCTGTAACTTCCAATGGTTTTACATTTGACAAAAATAAGCAGACATTCATTATTAAAGCAAAGGTAAAAAACAGAGGCTGCAACAGAAAACATTGCATTTCATTTGTGCCTCATTTCTCTGGAAAGAAGTTTGAGATGCAAGTTCATGATTATGACAAATGAAAAGACTCAGTCCCACAGTGACATTTTTTTTGTCATTTACAAGTCCCTTTGTCATCCATTCGCATATTTCTCAGCATGACAACCGTCTCATTTTTTCAGGGTTGTAGCACAACATTGCTAGTCAAACGTTAGATTTTTCATTAAATCAAATAATGGTGAGAGGCTAAAACAATAGCCTGTCTGCTTTTCTTGTAGCTGCTGCAATACTTTCTCACACAAACAAGATATTTACCTCTCAATTTCAGGCTCTGTATTGCTATTGATTGCATTTTCAATCTAGGTGGCTATGTTGCCGAGTTCATCACTCTTGCTTCCACTGATGCTCAGAAAACAATTGGAGCAATTCTGTCATGGAATATTGTTGGTTAGAAAATATGTGTGATGCCCCTGACAGATTGCTTTTACAAAATGTCATGCCAGTGAGTTGACAGTGCAATCCATAAGATCTGTAAGGAGTGAAACAAAAGCATGTTGATTAGGCAAGTGGTACTGTTTAGATGAACAGCTGACGCTTGATTGAAATAAAAATCAATTTTCACTGTTAATCAAGATTTGGACATAAGCACAGCTGAGATGAAGTTGTATGTCAAACTTTTTGTTTAATATCACCCTTTTCCCTACTTTACCAGTGTTAAATAGGTTCTTAAAAGTGTTACCTGTGAAAAAATTACAGTGCTACACCAAACTTGAAGTAAGAGAACCAGTCTATAGAAAACAGAAAGTAAAAATATTATATTCAATATTTATGTATATTTATAATACTGTACACGCTTTACAAAATGTTTTCTAATTTTCAGAGCTGAAGTGTTTAAGTTCAAGTGTTCAATTATACTTTATTAATATTTGTTTTAATAAAATACTACTTTTACAGTTAACTTTTAAAAACTATTCAATTAATTAATTATGTTAGTATACAGTGTAATGTGGTAAGAAATTATTTCAGTGGTCACCATTGAGCTGAATTCCAAATGTTCCTATAAACTTCTGAAAGAGCAGTCATTAAATTTGTCAAGATTGCTGACAAGACTGTATAAAATTCATCTTCCTCAACTGCTTATAGTCTAGTGTTTTGTTTAAAGATTTTATATTCTAGAGCATTTCTATAACTAAAAGTTTTCTGAGGATGACCATTTTAATTTAGTTTTTCTAATATTTTCTCTTAGCTACAAACGGGCTGTAGACAAACCAGACATATTATAAACAGAAACAAACAGACAGGATCAGCAGCTGATAATTACTTTCTAGGTACAGACAATGGATAAGACAAAGTGTAAAAGTGAGATGATTACACTTAATACAAATTATTTTCATACATATTCATGACTTTACTTTCTTAAAAGCCTACTGTTGGCTTAAGTTAACTGGAGTGTTTCAGCATTCAAAGTTTTCATTGAGTTCATGAAAAAAGATATTGGAATATTAAACTACAGAATACATACATAATTAAAACTATTTAAAGTCATTTGCATGTATAAATGTAATTCACATGAAATCATATAACATGTCATTTCATTTATATCTATTTGAAACACAAATTGACTAAACCTGTAAATTGTATGTAACATTTAATTCCAGATTTCTAAAAACTCTGCATTCTTTCTTTTCTTTATTTGAAACATATATTGTCTAAACCTGTAATTGTATTTAAAATTTAATTCCAAATTTATAAAAATGCTGCCTACTTTATTTTCTCTGTGTTATTTAACTCTAAAGTTTTCATATGTTTATTGTACATTTTCTCACATTCATATATTGTATATTTCACACAAACTGTGCTCCATCTGAGCCTCTGCTACTACAAATAATTAAACACAGCTAGAAACTGTTCCTTATAAACAATGGTCATTCAAATGCATGATCAACTGAAAACTCCCAGAAAGTGCCGTTTCAAGTAAATTCAAAATTGTTTAATATAAATGTTTTCTGTGTAACATAGTGTACAAAGTAAAATTTGAAAAAGGTATTTTAAGAGGCAATATAAAATCTGAATTTCAAGCCGGCACCCTGCTCTGGATAAGTGGGTTTAGCAAAAGGATGGAGGGATGGAAATAAAAAAAATATTGTACATATATTTATATGAGATTCACTGATTGACAAATGAATGTTAGTTTAATATGATTAGTTCCTTCAGACAATAAGAATGTTGGCAACAGTAGCTGCTTGTTATTTTGATTTGGATAATAAAGATTTTTATTAGGAGTAAAGTGTTTAATCCTTCATGCTTTTATGGATGGTACACATTCTTCTGGTGTCAACATGGGTTTTCTCTAATCATTGGGTATTATGTCCATTTTTCCTGCCATGTGTCCAGTGTTGTTAAAGCCCCTCTCAACCTTATATTGAACAGAGAGAGTTTGGATGATTAATGAATGAAAGAGTCTTCCATTTAATACTAATGGTTAAATTATATTTTTCACATGCTACACCCCATGAGCAATAACATCAATTGTAAACACACTTACAAAGGAGCCACTGTGTCAATAAAATAAAGACCTCATGTATAAAAGCTTGCTTAGATTCCATGTTAAAACGTTGCTTATGCTTGAAAGGCAAAAATGGCATACACACAACTCAAAAGGAAAAAAATCACATTTATAAAAATGTACGTATGGCACATGCCATACCAAGTTCCAATATCATCTTCTTCTTTCGGCTGCTCCCATTAGGAGTTGCCAGAGTGGATCATCTTGTTCCATATCTTCCTGTCCTCTACATCTTGTTTTGTTACACCCATCACCTGCATTTCCTCTCTCACATCTATAAACCTTCTCTTAGGCCTTCCTCTTTTCTGGCAGCTCTATTCTTAACATCATTCTCCCAATATACTCAGCATCTCTCCTCTGTACATGTCCAAAGTAACATTATCTCGCCTCTCTGACTTTGTCTCCCAACCTTCCAAACTGAGCTGACCCTCTAATGTACTCGTTTCTAATCCTGTCCATCCTCGTCACACCCAATACAAATATTAGCATCTTTAACTCTGCCACCTCCAGCTCTGTCTCCTGCTTTCTGGTCAGTGCCACCGTCTCCAGCCCATTTAACACAGCTGGTCTCACCATTCTGTAGACCTTCCGTTTCACTGTTACTGACACCCATCTGTCACAAATCATTCCTGACACTCTCCTCCACCAACTCCACTCTGCCTGCACTCTCTTCTTCACCTCTCTGCCACACTCCCCATTACTCTGTACTGTTGATCCCAAGTATTTAAACTCATTCACCTTCACACATCTACTCCCTGTATCCTCACCATCCCTCTGACCTTCCTCTCATTCACACACATGTATTGTCTTGTTCCTACTGACTCTCATTCCTCTCCTCTCCAGAGCATATCTCCACCTCTCCAGGGTCTCCTCAACCTGCTCCCTACTATCGCTACAGATCACAATGTCATCCGCAAACAACATAGTCCACAGGGACTTCTGTCTAATCTCCTCTGTCAACCTGTCCATCACCATTGCAAATAAGAAAGGGATCAGAGCTGATCCTTGATTTAATCCCACCACTACCTTGAATGCATCCATCACTCCTACTGCTGACCTCACCACAGTCACTCTTTCCTTGTACATATCCTGTACCACTCTTACATACTTCTCTGGTACTCCCGACTTCCTCATACAGTACCAAAACTCCTCTCTAGGCACTCTGTCATAAGCTTTTTCTAAGTCCATAAAGACACAATGCAACTATTTCTGTACTTCTCTAAAATTCTCCATCATCACCCTCAGAGAAAACATTACATCTGTAGTGCTCTTTCCCAACATGAAACCATACTGCTGCTCACTAATCAATACCTCCCTTCTTAACCTAGCTTCCACTACTCTTTCCCATAACTTCATGCTGTGGCTCATCAATTTTATCCCCCTGTAGTTACTACAGCTCTGCACATGCCCCTTATTCTTAAAAATAAGTTCCTATATAAACCTTAAATTAACTTAATACTATGTGCTCGTGCATGCACTTTTAGCCACTTCTGACCACTGCTTGTCAGTAATTATGGATGGCTTAAAAAAAACTACTAGTAAATGTCAATGCTGCAATACATACAAATCTTTTTACATTCAACATACAACATCCAAACGTCATTGAATTGTCATTGTATTTGTGTCCTGAGAGGCAGTGTCTGGGTCATTCATACGCTCATCTTGGCCTGTCTCAAGTAGCAGAGGCAATTGTGCAGGGATGCAGAAGCCATCATAATGTAGCAAACCTTTTTGGGGTTGGACAGCAGTATGGCGTCTGACTAATCTAAACACCATCATTCAGGTTTTATTATTATTATTATTTATTTAACAGACTTCTTTATCCAAGGTGTCTTACAAAGACTAGCCAGTTATAATAATACTCTATATAAATATTGGTTCTATCCCTGATGACGTACAGGAGTGCCTTTCACTATATCTTCTCTTTTGTGGTGCACCCACTATCACCAGAAAGAAAGATTATACAAGTTGTTTGTTGAACTTAATTGCAATCTTATCAGTTAGTTTTACATACCAAGCAACCGACCATAACATACAACATGACCCTGAGATCTGGGTCCCACACTATTTGATAAAATAAAAGAATTGTGGGCTGAGCCTGGCCAGCTCAGAACAAAGAACACATTTGTGCTTCACATATTAGTTGTATATTAATTGAATGAAAGTGTCTTCAAGTTTACAAAAGAAAACTCACTCTCTGAATGTGCCTTTATCTCAACGTGTATGCAGTCAATTGTGCCCATTAGATTAGGAAACTCAGCAAATGCTGTAAATGGTATTTTGATCTTGTCTTCCTTACCCTAGTCATATGGAAATTGCATGAATTTGGGCAGCATCTCAATTATACTACCCCATACAGATGGGATGAAACAACTCGGGTGTGACTGCAAGATTTCTGACTGGTCAGTCAGTCCGTGCTTAAAAGCATCCATCTCCAAATACCCTAAGGTTGCTAAAACCTGTAACAGAACAAGGATTGTGTGATATGTATGTGATGGTCTATATAATTTAGGCTTGAATTCTGCACACAACTCCAAGAGGATAGCTCAAAGACATCTAAATCGGCTTATAAGTCACACATCATCATAAACCAAAACGTCATTGTTTTCTCTGATGGCTTGTCATCGGTGATATCCTTCAAAAGAGCTAATGCTGCCATTGCCAGTTATATCCTGCAACATACATCACTCCCTATTTATAGACAAAATGGATAGGCTAAGGCAATTACCATTAAGTTTATGCATTAGGAGTTATTGCCAAAGTTGAAGACACCTGCACTGAGAGAACATGTCAGTTAACTGATATGATTAGTTTATGAACATTGGAATGTGACATTGAAATGCACAACAAAATGAGATGTTCTCTTCACTTCATTGTCCTGCTCAAATGCCAACACTGAAAAAGTCTGCATAGGAGTTATGGCTGGTTGAAACACGCCATAATGTTAAGCCAGTTTTCACACCAAGCTTGTGTTTTATTAATCCGTACTTTTGTGTAAGAAATGGCTTATGCATGTTTCTGAATGTAAGCAAATTTTATGCAAGAGGCCCCAGGAGTTCGGTGTATGAACAAGCTGAGCCTGTTGTATTCTGGTTGAGTAAGGTATTAGGGAATTTTATTTTTAAATAACAGCTGAGATCAGAATTGGTTTGAGCATGGCATATCAACAGCTTGAGTTCATCATTATGAATGTAGGAATATAGGTATAGCACTGAGTCCCATGGGAACATCGTTGGCTGACATATCAAGAGTTGCTCAATTCTGCAGCCTGTAGGGAAACAAATTCAGCTGATTTTCATTAACTGCTTCAGTAGTAAAGTTCGCCACTACATGTAATGCTTGAGTGCTTCTTTAATTATTCTCTCAGCATATAGGTTAAACAGGATTAGTGAGAGTGAGCATCCCTGTCTATTACCTCCTCCTGTTTGTCCATATAGGGTCCTTAACTTTGCTGACTGGTTCATGTATAGTTCCTAATTAGTCTTCTGTCCTGCCAGTCTATTCTCATGTCCTTCAATTTGCCCAACAGTTTTACCCAGTTGTTCTTTATTATAGTCTAGACTTCAGTTTTCACATGAATGTGTTTATTAAACCCTCAACCCCCCATTAACACTACATGATCATAATTTATGGCTAAGGGCGGAAAAATTCAGTCGTGAACATTGAATATGTCCCTGGTGGTCTGTAGACTAGGACTACAGTTGTGCTGGAATCTGTTTTAATATCTAATATGAGTGCTTCAAAGATGTAAATTTGCCTAAATTAGTCTGCAGTTTATTGTGACGATGTGGGTTCTGCAACATGCTCCCATCGCCTGTTAGGGAGCTCTTGAACCCAACACAGTCGGTAATGTCACCGATGAGCTAGACAGTGAGGCAATAAACAATTGAGCAAGGGGATGACATATAATTGTGCAAAAGTGCTTTTATTAAACAATCCAAAACAAAACGTTCAAAGTAAAGTGCAGTCGTGCAATGTTCAATAAATAAATAATCCATTAGATGAAACGTGGTGATTAAAATAAATAAATAGAACATTCCTTTAAAACGAGGTTAAAACAATGCAATACTGAAGGCAGTCTCTTTAAAATCAATCTAAAGCCCGGTGTCCTTTATCTGGCAGCTCTCCTGCTTCTCCCATCGGGGCCACGCAACAGGAGAGTCGCCCTTTCTGCAGCTGGCCTTCTCTCCACACAAACTGATCTGGATGCTCCCCGATCCCTGGCTTCGGTTCCGCTCTCCCGATTGAGACTTAGCTTTAATCCAAGGGCCAGGACGCTCACCTTGGGATTCCTACTCACAAGCCTCTCGACTCCCGCTGCCTTCTTGGCCTTACGCGGCCAGTCGCCCTTCACTGGTCACCCCCGCTGCTCGTTCACTCAGCGGGAGCGACCACTACTACGACACCTGGGTGTCGGCCTAACACCCAGGCTTCCACACCGCTGCCTGCGAGCGCTCACGTGCTCATACGCACCGGCTTTCTCCTTCTTGCCGCCTTCCTTCCTGCTTCCTTCTGCCACCTCCATTTCCTTCTCTTTTACTTCTTTTCTTTCTACTTCTTCCCTTTCTAACCGGCTTGCGCTTCTCTATAAATGCGGAGAGGACATTGCAGCTGCAGCCCATTAGCCACAGGAACAATCACGGATGTGGGCAGTCTCTCACCTGTGCACTTAGGTGAGAAACGCCCACACCGCAGATCGCTCTGCGGCTTGCTACAGCCACCACGCCCCCTTGCTAAGCCGCGAGCGCAGCGATTATTTATTTAAATAACGAACTGGCCTTTGATGGAGAGCTGTGGACCCATAACACCACATTTATCACACAGAATTATTCCAAATCCACCTCCTTGATTTGTGAAGGAATGTATAACCATTTTGGTGATGCCTCAGCTAAGGGAACAGTGTCAAATTTACTAAGCCAGGTTTCAGTGAGAAAACACAAATTATATTTTGTACTTAATATTGTTAACCAAAGCAGCTTCATTTCCAAGAGAGTGAATAAGCAGCATTTAAAACTGTGAGAATATTTCTGTACTGTTTTTATATATTTTGTATTACTTTAAATTAAATTATCAAAACAGATACCCCAAGTCGAGGATCTAATTTTAACTCTTGGTCTCATTATTCTATTTATTCTTTGGTTATTAAGTGATTTAGATTTTGCTACAAGACTAAATTTATAAGATGCCTTGTAATAGGGACTCCAAAACATTTCTCTTTGCACTCTTTTTCACTTTGCAGCAGAATTATAATCTCTGTGAGAAACAGTAATAGAAGATAGAAGAACAAAAAAATAAATAAATAAAAAGTTAGCTTCGTTCAGATAGCTAATTACTTGTTTCCCACTTTGAAGGATGGGCAGGTGACTGCAGTGTGTTTACTTGACTGATTATAAGGCAATGGAGGTTACTTGCATTTGTAAATGTTCGAATCTGACATCCTCGTACACAAACACATGGCCTAATGCAGGATGTGTGAGAAGGTATTATATCTATTTAGATAAATAACCAGAAGTTAATTTTATAGGTGTGTTAACAAACTTGTTTTAAAAGAAAAAATTATCTCATTGTTAAGATTGTCCACCTTTAATCGGATGATCAGAATGATTTCAAACCATCCTTTTAATATGTTTTGCAAGCCATTTTCTGCATAAATAGTTGCATGAAAAGTAAAACAGAAATTATCACTGATTTATTTTAATGTTTCTTTAAAATGACTGCTAGAACATCTAACACCACCTAAACTTTAGCAATACAGAATGAGAATTGGGTTACCTATAAGCATGATAAATAGAGCAGGGTTGAAATGTACAGTAAGGTTTAAATGATACAAAAAGAATACTAAATGAAATCATGCATGATTCACAGAAACCTTGCAAAATGATGTTCTGCACAATAATCATAATCATTTATCTTAGTATCACAATTAGAGCCTGTATGATTAAAATTAAACTAATTCAATTCGAAAATTTCAAGTCTTTAAAGTTTAAAGTAAAACATTTGGTAAGTTGGGAAGAAAAAGAACAGCCCATGATTAAAGTTTTAATTAATGTGCTATATACTTCAGTAATGATGAAGAATACACCTAATGACATAATATTGATTTTAAAATTACTAATGGAGAGGAAAAAACATACATCTAAACATTAATGGCCTATAACACCTAAACGTTAGGTGTATGTTGCTTACTAGGTTTTAACCTGTCTTAAATGGGTAGCACAGCTAGTTGACAACAAAGCAGTAATAGGAAGCTGGATACATCTGATTCAAAAGTGCATAGAAAAAAGAGACAGAAAACAGTGGAAGGATGTAAACATCAATGAAAACACTTGCACATGAGACTGGCAAATGAGCCACATTTTAGCTAGAAAAGAAAAACAGAAGTACGCCTTAATAGACACCCTAAATCAAACAGGAGTACCAATAAATAACTTTAAAATAATATGATAAGATCAAATTTGCATAGGGGTCAAGGTAATGCCCATCAAGGTAATGAGTATTTAAATTAATGGTTGTTTTAAATGAGTATGTCATAGTGCCAAAGAGAAGGAAACTCTGTCTTATTTTGAAAGAATAAAGTCAGAATGTATAATGTAAGTACTGATGAGCTGTTAGTAAGTTATGTTGTTTACACAATTTATACATTTTGTGTAGATGGAGAAATACCTGGAATAAATGTATAACTTTATGTACATATTCTGAAATGGAGCAGAATAGTTCATGAAACTTAGAAAAATATCATATGAAGTATTGTAATTAGTTAACTAATACTTTAGATCATCAAAATACATGTAATGAAACGGCAACTCTAGCTCTATAAAAATGGCAACAGCTTTCTGACATTTCATGGGTAATTTTTTATTAAACCTAAATTTTAATTAGGGTGACCTTTCTCTTTAGTTTAATGCAGGTAAGCTAATAGAGCTGATAAAAGCAAAGTAGAAAAGCGTGCTCACTGTATGATCCAGATAGATAGATAGATAGATAGATAGATAGATAGATAGATAGATAGATAGATAGATAGATAGATAGATAGATAGATAGATAGATAGATAGATAGATAGATAGATACTTTATTAATCCCAATGGGAAATTCACATTCTCCAGCAGCATCATAATGATACAATAAATAATATTAAATTAAAGAATGATAATAATGCAGGTGAAAAACAGACAATAACTTTGTATAATGTTAAATGTTAACGTTTACACCCCCGGGTGGAATTGAAGAGTCGCATAGTTTGGGGGAGGAATGATCTCCTCAATCTGTCAGTGGAGCAGGACAGTGACAGCAGTCTGTCACTGAAGCTGCTCTTCTGTCTGGAGATGATACTATTTAGTGGATGCAGTGGATTCTCCATAATTGATAGGAGCCTGCTGAGCACCCTTCGCTCTGCCACAGATGTTAAACTGTCCAGCTCCATGCCAACAATAGAGCCTGCCTTCCTCACCAGTTTGTCCAGGCGTGAGGCGTCTTTCCTCTTAATGCTGCCTCCCCAGCACACCACCGCATAGAAGAGGGCGCTCGCCACAACTGTCTGATAGAACATCTGCAGCATCTTATTGCAGATGTTGAAGGACGCCAGCCTTCTAAGGAAGTATAGTCGGCTCTGTCCTTTCTTGCACAGCGCATCAGTATTGGCAGTCCAGTCTAATTTATCATCCAGCTGCACTCCCAGATATTTATAGGTCTGCACCATCTGCACACAGTCACCTTTGATGATCACGGGGTCTATAAGGGGCCTGGGCCTCCTAAAATCCACCACCAACTCTTTGGTTTTGCTGGTGTTCAGTTGTAGGTGGTTTGAGTCACACCATTTAACAAAGTCATTGATTAGGTCCCTATACTCATCCTCCAGCCCATTCCTGATGCAGCCCACGATAGCAGTGTCATCAGCGAATTTTTGCACATGGCAGGACTCCAAGTTGTATTGGAAGTCTGATGTATATAGGCTGAACAGGACTGGAGAAAGTACAGATCCAACAAGGGAGCATGGACTAACCCAGAAAGATCCCATCTTACTAATATCCTGGCATTTCAGGATATATCCAAATGTTTCAAAGCAGTAGCACTTTTAATATTTTCTACCTTAACTTTCAAATACTGTGGTGGGCTGGCGCCCTGCCCGGGATTTGTTCCTGCCTTGCGCCCTGTGCTGGCTGGGATTGGCTCCAGCAGACCCCCCTGACCCTGTGTTAGGATACAGCAGGTTGGAAAATGACTGAGTGACTTTCAAATATATATTTTTTACCTTATACGACATAAAGTAACTTTTCATTCTACATAAAACAGTAATCTAGGACACAGTTTGCAGAGATGTTTTAAACATGGAGCACAATATGAAATGATGCAATAGGCCAAGTGTGCAAAACTGAGATCCTGGAGGTCCACAGTGGCTACAGGTTTTTGTTCCGGCCATTTTCCTAATTAGTAACCATATCTAGCTTCTAATGGAACATACATCTTTTTTATTTCATTTTAATTGACTTACTTGTTAAGATTCACTACTCTTATTTTTTTTCCTTAATCATCATCCACCAAATAAAGTGATGCAAAGTAGGCCATGACCAGCTAACTCAATACCTCCTGCACCTATGTGTTCATCAAACAATATCTGCTCTGATTAAACACTTGAAAAGAAAAAGTGAAGATCTGATCCACAAAACATTTTGATGGTGGTCTCCAAAAGAAACAGCTATGAAAATGTCTAGTGTGGTATGATGAGAGCCCTAATAAGTAACAGGATTGAATAATGAGTATTATTAACAGCAAGGATGGGCTTCTAATTAAGGAATTGGTTAGTCTGAAAAAGATGGCCAATCAATTTGAGAGTGCTGTGTTAGCTGGTTAATAATGCATCATATTATTGTTTGGCTGTTTGTTAAGAAGAAAAGCAGCAACTAAGGGCTCTGTGTCTTTAAAATTAAGGTAAAATAAGTATGTTCCATTACAAGCAGCAATTGCAAAACATATGGCTACAACAAAACCTGTAGCTTTCTGAATCCCTCCAGGATCTGAGCAATAAATGTTACTGAATTATCTAATATCAAGAATAAAGACAGACTTGCAGAAGTGCCTCAGCAAAGCTACATTTGGTAAATAAACTTTGAAGTAAATAAAAGTAAAGCTTTACCCATAGGATTAGGTACAATTACATAATAAAGGGTGTGCAAATGGCAAGTACACTTTATGAAGAACACTTGGGAATTTGAGTTAATTTACTACTGTTCACAAGCAGGCAACACCTAGAAGAAATTAAAGATATACTAGATTACTACAGAATCCAGGTCTTGGGAGATTAAATTTAAACTGTGCATCACACTTATGTGTCTACATCTGCAATACTGCATGCTGTCTTGTTCTCATTATCACAAGAACCAAATAACAATATCAAACAAAGCCTGAAGAAGAGCGAGTAGACTAATTTATGAGCTGTGAGAAAAGACTGAAGGCACTCACATATTAGAGAGAACATGATAAAGTATATTTTACAGGAAGTGTTTTCTAAATATTATGTCATATTGATATTTTAAAAATAACAGTAAAAAATCTTAAAAATGTTCTCTGCTTATTTAGAATATCCATTAAAGGCGGCCCCCTAAAAAAAGTAACCAGCCTCATCTCTTTAGACAAGCAACAACATCTAATGACTTTCCAGCAATTAGTGCAACATTATTTTTGTTCTTAATGACAGAGCATTTCCATCATAATTGCAGTTAATGAAGTAAACCTAAAGCCCAAAGATAAGAGAGAATATTAAGGAAACACTAAATGATTGGGAGATTATAGAAAATGAAGTGCTACTAAGAATAATAAGACTAAATGTGAAATGAATGACCTAGCCCAGCATTGCTCAAAGAAGTCTATAATTATGTGTTGTAAATGATAAAGTGCACTCTCAGAGCGGCCATAAACTCAGAATGATGCCAAGGAAAGTAAAAATATAACAGGGAGCTGCATTTATTAAATAAACAGAGGGATCAATACAGGGAAAACACAAAGTACAAAGCAAACAGAATAAAATTAAAGTATTACAGACATGCTTCTTTATGCCTACCTGTTCTAGTGTTGAATCTTTGACTAGAAAGTGCAAATGGCTTGCCTTCTTGCCCACCTAAAAATGAAACACTGCAGCATTCTGATTTACCTCCTCTCTCTAACACCTGGCCTCTTTTCCACACTCCAGTCAAGTGCTTGTCATTCCTGTTCCTCTTCACCCAACTCAACACTCAAAGTCTCTACACTGCTAAATTGCCAGTGTTAATTTAAATAAACCTTTTAAGTTTTGCTTAAGTGAATGTAACATTGGTGATTTCACGGTGTGGGGAGCAGCACTGAAACCTCATTCGTGAGTCATTTTGGATTAGCCCTGGCATTTCTTCAGAGTCATGTAAAGCCTTATAACTGCAGCAGTGACACCAAACTAAAGCAGATGTCCCAGCCACCCTAATTCTGTAATCATTTAAGAACTAGATTTCCCAGGCTGCTTCAACACATGTTTGCACTATTTCATGGATATCATAATCCTTTGCCTTTTGGGACCATGTGCCTTATAACAGCCAATAGGTATTACTTCCTCAGGCATTCCCACTTTGGTTTAATTCGCTCTGTTTTTTATCACTGGGTCTGGCATCCTTGGCAACTGCTGTGTTTTCTTCCCTATAGGGCACTGGGGTACCTGACACATTTTCAGGAAGGTTGCACTTATAATAAGCATGGTGATGTATGTAGCTAAATAAATATCATGTTTCTTATACAGTTTTAGGGCCGTGCATGTCCTTTTCCTTGAATTGTGGCTCCATTTTATGTCTGAACTTTCTGTCAAGACTAGGGCTCCTGCTATAATATATAAACTGCGTTACTGAGCTAGTAAGACCCACAGCAACAAAAAGGAATGTCAGGACACCAACCATGTCACCTCTTTTAATAAGTTCACAAAATAAATTAAAATAGTACTGTGGGCACAACAAAAAGGACACTTCTAACTGCTTTCTGCAGTGTGAAAACAATGTTTCGTTGGGTGCTCTATCCATGGCAATGCTTTATCCAATACTGACGCCATTGTTCTGTTTGAATCATTTTTATGGTAGCTCTGCCAGAAAGGGCACGATAAGTCTGGGCAGTGTGTTCAGAGAGCTAGGCTACATCCTTGGACTTTCGATCTGGACTGTGGCAAAAGAGAAGACATTGTTAGCACCCATTTTGTCCAAGGGTGGTAATGTTTACTTTGTCAGATCTAGGAAGGTGGTCTTCAGGCACACACGTGATACAAGTGTTAATATAGGTTTTCAGAAATTGGTACATATTGGGGAAGTTCATAATGATTGGAAGGTAGCAAACCTCATCTTATTACATAAAATGATAATAAGCCCAACCCTGGTAAGTAATGTTTATTAGTAGTGTTTTCTTTTCCTTTAATGAGAACTCTAATTAGATCTAGATCTGGATTCAGAAAGCATTCAGACCCCTTCATTTTCTGCACAATTTATTGTGTTGTAAATTTAATTTTTTTTAATATTTAAATTTGTCATTTTTCCCATCAATCTACATTCAATAACCCATAATGACAAAGTGAAAACCTGTTTTCAAAAAGGTTTGCAAATGTATTAAAAATCACAAGCTGCCCACCTGTTATAGATCAGTGGGTAACTCAAGTTACTATATATACTATTTGAAATGGGAAAAAAATCTAATTCTCACTTAGAGGATCTGTTCAAAACCTTTTTAAAATTGGGCAAGATCTAATTAATAAAATTTTAGAATAAACATTTATATTGGGGAAAAGGACATTCTCCCTTCTTTGTTGATTTTAAAGATTTCCTCTCTTTTGGGTGGGGGTTGAATTGTGCTTTGTTAAGTTTAACTCGATTATATGTAATTTAATCTGCTTTGTTGTATAAGTTAGACTTGATCTATGGAATTTTATTTTCGTCAAATAAAATTAATTTAAAAAAATCAAAAGCTGAAATTCTTATTTATGTGAGTATTCAGACCCTTAATTCACTGCTTTATAGAAGCCCCTTTGGTAGCAATTACAGCTTCTAGTCTTTTTAGTTAAGTTTCTACAAGCTTTGCACACCTGAGCAGTTTATTTCATTCTACTTAGCAAATCCTCTCAGCCCCCTGTTTAATTGGATGTGAAGCATCTGTAAACTGACATCTTGAATTCTCTCACACATGTTCAATGGGGTTTACGTCCAGGCTTTGGCTGGTTAAGGACAGTGAGGGACTTGTCCAGAAGCCACTTAAGCATTGTCTTGGCTGTATGCTTCAGGTCATTGTCATTCTGAAAGGTGATTTGTTGCCCCAATCTGAAGTTGCATGCACTCTGGAACAGATTTTCTTGAAGTACTTCTCTATATTTGTTTACATTCATCCATCTCTCAATTCTGACCAGTTTTCCTGTCCCTATCACTGAGAAACACCCCCATAACCTGATGCTGCCACCACCATGCTTCACCATTGTGATGGAATTAAGCAGGTGATGGACACTGGGTTTTCTTCACCAGACATGGTGCTTGGATTTCTGCCTAAAGAGTTCATATTTTGTCTCATCAGACTAGAAAATATTTTTCTTCATGCTCTCAAAGTCCTTTACTGTTTGGTAAACTCCAAGTGGCTGTAATGTGCCTTTTATGCATCGCTGCTGCTGAGATAGTTGTCCTTCTGACAGGTACTCCCATTTTCGGCAGAGGACTTCTGAAGCTCTGTTGTTGTTCCTGACCAAAGCACTTCTTGCCTGATTATTCAGTTTGGCTAGACTTCTTCAGTTTCATAATTGATAATGCCGTTGTGCTCCTGGGAACACTCAAATTCTTATAGGTGGTTTTATATCGTGGCCCTGACCTACGCCTCACCACAATTTGATCATGAAGCTCCACAGAGAGTTCCTTGGCTTTCATGGCTTAGTTTTTCTCTTAACGTACAGTGTTGTTGGACACTATATACACAGGTGTGTGCATTTCTATATCCAATTAATTCACTTTGCCACAAGTAGACTCAAATCAAGTTCTACAAGCATCATAAAGATAAAGCAAACAGGATTCACCTGACCAAAATCTGGAATTCCACAACAAATGGTCTGAATGCTTATGTGAATGAGAGATTTCAGTTTTTGATTTTTAATAAATTTGCAAACCTTTCCAAAAATAAGGTTCTGCTTTATGGATTACCGAGTGTACAGTAGATTGATTTATCCATTTAAAATTAAATCTACAACAAAATACATTGTGCAGAATGGGAATTGGTCTGAATACTTTCTTTCTGAATCCACTGTAAACTGTCATTTTAGAAATAATTACATATAAGTTCATAATAAAAGAAAGCTAGCAACCACATTTCATTACATAAAATGTTGATGAGGCCAAGCAAATGAAGTCCAGTAGTAGTATTTCTTTTTGTTATAAAAGCTGCAATAAGATCTAAATATTTACTTAAGTTAATTGCTTAATTCTGTACTGTATATTACAGTGTCAATCATGATCTTTCCATTTAAAAAAAAAAAGCTGCAATTAATTAAAAAATTGATGTGTGTTGTTGTTTTTAAGTGAAGAAAGGTGTACCTGTAGATGATTTAATATAATATACTGAAAAAGTGAAAGAATTCTTATTTTAGACAAAATGGAAATATCCTTTCATCTGAACACTGTTAAGTGGAGAGTGGTCTGTGGATTTTGGAAATACTGAAAGAAAAATATAGTGCATTTATCCTTAATTTGGTCTGAAATTTTTTTCCAAAGAACAAGCAATGGTATAAAAAGGAAGTAATTAGCATACGCTGATAGTTCCAATGGCCTTTTATTCTTGGCAAACTTTGAAGTGCTTTCATTCACAATCCCTAATAGCCTGTCAATAATAATGAGCGTGCCATTTCCTCAGGGTATTTGCCATTGTCAGTCTACTTATCATAAATAACATCCAATTTTCACAGCTTTGTGGGGGGTGATAATTGACTTTAGCACCTTGTAAGACAACTTGTGCTTGAAGCAAATGTTAAATTGTCTGATAACATATCAGTGCAATGAAAGTCTACTGGTAAGGTCAACATGGCTGAAAAAGGTCAATCAACTTCCGTTACTTGATCGGAGAAGGCTGTCAGTAGTTTGGCTTTCACCTTATAATTAAGCCATTGAACATAATGTGGAATCTTCTTTGCCTGACAGAGATATCTTTCTGTTCTGTTTGAGTAGTATGGTGTACAGGCTAAAACAGTAGTCTTTAAACATTGAGGTTACCAGTTCAATTCCTGCCTCTGCCCCACTGTGTAACCATGAGCAAGTCTCCTAGCCTGCCTGTGCTCCAATAGTTAAAACAATGTGTAAACAGTGGTAAGTATCCTGATCTTGCAGGTCACTTAGGAAAAAGGTATCAGCAATGTATACAGTAATAACAGTCTTGCATCATTCATATTGCAATGTCCAAAGAATAAAGTACATTATGCTTATGCTTTTATACGTTTCCTTTGACAGTTTTAATGTTTGCATGGTGTAACATTATGAGAAGACATTTCAGAACACTCCCTCATTGGTATCACCAACTTGAAAAGGGCATTCTTGCCAGGTTGGGGGGTTTGCATGCTTCTAATGATCCTGACAGCTATGTCAACAGTAGTGCAACTTAAGGAAAGTCCCAAAAGCCAAACAGGTTGAAAGATAAGCGGCAGACTAAGAGTTATACCCTGGACCCTCACAGAGACCATGGTATGGCCATGTTGCCAACAGGACTGGGTAGTGTTAGTTTCTAGTACTTGGCTAGGGCACAACAAAAATATATATTAAGGGTCTAGTATATATTAATAGTGCCATAGGAAGGCAAGCTTATTGCATTAAACGGCTCAAAAATTGTGGAGCAGAAGTGACAGATAGACCTCATTGAACTACTAAGAACATTGTTAAGATTAATATAAGACAATTTTGACAGATTAAAATTTTATTTTTGTGCTTCAGATGATTGCTTTTTTTGGTTCAATAGATATATATTTTTTATATTATATATTTTATATGGAATCCTAACTTTCCAATTTTGTTTTTTATATAGGATTTATTGCTTTGTTTGAGAAAGATTAACATTTTGGTTCACCAGATTTTCATATTTTGAAAGCCTAAATTTTGAGTTTTGTTTTTACAGTATATAGGAGTTCAAATTGTGGTTTTGTTTGAGAAAGATCAACATTCTTGTGTTTCAATTTTAAGTGTGTCCCCTTGCTATTTTAGAAGCCACTACCGTAAGATAATAGGCTGCTAGGAGATCTGTAATCAGAATATAAGTTTAATATGTCACTGTGCTCTGTGCAAATATTTCAAATCTGCTTTTCTTTTCTTCTCATATATACAGCTAACACAAAGCCAGATTTAATACAGGGGCCAGCATTTAGAATTGCAAGGCAAGCATCTTAAGACAAGGCAAGTTAAGAACAACTGCAAATGGGCGTGTACTATTTATGTGTGTTAGAGTCAGCATGAAATTGTATCCTCTCTTTGCCTTGTTTGGAATGGCATGATTTACCTAAGTGAGGGCCTGCACATGGAGAAAGAGTATAAAGCCTTGGAAAATTGCCCGGGCACACCTTTGAGATAATGTCATCTGATCCTGAAAATCCTTCCAGTGCAGCGACGAAGATGGCAGACTGTATACATCGAGCTCCCACTTTGGTAATAGTCTTGCCATTGACTTCCTCGTCTGTTATGCCGTGTAAATCGTCATTAAAGAAAGCTATTTTTCCTATGTGATTTCTTACCGCCGTATCACTAAGGGAGGGGTATCGCCTTTTAATATTATATCTATATAGTTTCGGGTTACTTAAGACGCCGCAAATTAAAAAACAAACATATTTCCAGGGAGCTCGCGACTCATAGTGGAAAACAGGATCTTGCCTAGTTTCTTGTGAATTCTTCCCTAACTCATATAAAAAAGACTTGTGTTAAATTAAAGTGCCGCACAGGAGTTCCTTGGTCTGAGATATGGATTTAATAAGAGAACAAGTGTGGTTAGATAGTCTTGATTTTGACACATAGCTCTTTTGTCTGAATTCAGTTTTCATCTTAGTGTTTTGGCTCTGGTACTATAAAAAGCTTTCGGTGAACGACTCTTTGCAATTCAATTATAGTTAAACCCTCTGACTTCAAAAACAACTCACACCTCTTATAAAAGGATTATTTCTATTTTGAATTCATTCAATTCAATGTTTAGTAGTAGGAGAAAAGTTTTTTTTATTTTTTATTTTACCCCTGAAAAAACGTGCGTCTCTTGGTTAGGTGCTTTAAACATCACAGGAGGTGCTCTTAAACACTGCCAGAAGATTGCCCATGGCAGTCAGTTTGATGGGCACCTGAGCTAAGGAGATGTCGGACTTGTTCATGTTCTTATAACTGGCATAACAAACATCAACATGGTTGGATGGAGGATAAGTGTTATAGATGCAACTACTCATGAGTCCTAGTTGACTATCAGCAACTCTGCAATTTGAGGTCATGAGGTGTGAAATGGGCTACTGGTCATATGTGTGTAGGAAACCAGGCCAGATTTGGAAAAAGAATTATAGGTTCAACATTTGGAGCAACCAATGACTTATGGCTTCCAGGAAAGTAGATATTGTAACTAAAGAATAAGAAAGGTATGGGATCTTCATAGCCAGCCATAGTCAAATACATTGGCGGAATAGTGGACACTTACACAGAAGCAATTCAGTTTATATCACACGGGGAAAAATTATCTAGCTGAGAAATCACTATTATAATGGGATATTTAAAACAAAAAGATACCATCACGGATTTTCATGCAAGACATTTATTTGGGAATTATTGAGTTCAAATTCAGAATTAAAAGGAATGATGACTGAAATTTGCTGTCAAAAACTTATTTACTATTGTTGATACACATTTTTCACACCTGTCACGGATGACTGGGATCATTACCTGGCCGGGATGCCTGGAGGGAACGGAAAGGGACAATAACAGCTTCGGGGGCGCAAGGGGGCAGCCACCCTGGATTAAAAGAGGACACGGGAAAGGGATAAAGAGGCTTTGACCCATTGGGAACCGTGGCCACCGCCAGGGGGCACTTTAAGCCTCTGGAGACCCGGATATTGTTACTTCCGCCACACTCGGGAAGATGGCGGAGGAACCTGCCAGGGACGCCCGGAGTGCTTCCAGTTCAAAGGGCAGCACTTCCGCCACACCAGGAAGCGCTGCCGGATGGACGTCATCAGACACCTGGAGCACATCCGGGCAGGAATGAAAGGGGCCACCTCCTTACAGTCGGGGAGCCAGAGTCGGGAGTGGGAGAAGGACAAAGCTCCCAGGAGGAGAGGAAAGGCGGCCAAGGACTGAGAGAGTTATTGAAGGGTGATTATTGCTGTGTGCATTGTGTGCTGTGTGACACTGTGTTTATTAATGTTTAATAAACATGTGCATTTCATAAAGATGTGGTCTCTGACTGGTGGTGTCTGGGAAAGTCTCACACACCATATCCAAAATCTGCATACTTGGCTTTCTCTGTGAGTTCAGCACAAGAATAACAACTGACTGTACACTTATCAGTTCTAGATGGAGATTCTCTGCAACAGATGCAAAAACAAGATAATATAACCTAATATACACTAGTTCCTTTCAAAATCAAGTGATTTGCTTATGAATACAGTCATCCCTCACCTATCACGGGGGTTACGTTCCAGAGCCCCCCGCGATAGGTGAAAATCCGCGAAGTAGCAACCTATATTTATTTTATTATTTATACATATTTTAAGGCTTTATAAACCCTTCCCACACTCTTATAAACCTTTCTCACTCTCTTGTTAACCTTTCCCACACTCTTATAAACACTTCCTATGCTCTTAAACACTTTCTGCATTCTTAAACACCGCAGACCAACACTGCACACTGCACGCAGCAATCAGACGTCAATGTGTCTGCACTCGCTTTGTGAAGGGGGGCAGCTGAACTCACGCTGAGCAGAAATGGACTTTGTGCTGCTTCTACCAAAATGCCTGCTTGTCGCTCTGCACGTTCGGAAGGAGGAGGAGGAGTGGGGGTGTGTGAGGGCTGAACGCACGTTCGCTCAAACCCCCCTCCCCGGAGGCGCTCCTGCCACTTCGCATTGTCAAGGGGGTGGGGAGCTGAATGAACGCTAAGGAGAAGTGGACTTTGTGCTGGCTTTGTGCTGCTTGTCGCTCTGCGTGTCAATAATTTAAAAGCCTGTACAGCACCTATTTTCCTGTCTTACTGTCTTGTCTTGCATGAAGTTAAAATGTTTTATAATAGTGAGATGTTACTCATATCCTTAGCCCGACATCCACATATCATATGTGTTAACAAAGTGTGTTTTATAAGTTTACATGTGTTTAAAGCATGTGGGATGGGTATTTTAAGGCTTAAACTATAAAAATGTTTATTTATATGGTCTTTCTATATCGCGGATTTTCTCCAGTTGCTGATGGGTCTGGAACATAACTTCCGCGATAGGCGGGCAATCACTTGTATTTAAAAACCCGCAAAGTCATGAATCCGCGAAAAGTGAACCGCGAAGTAGCGAGGGATTACTGTAGAGTACACTATGATGATAAGAGATCCTAATGACATGTGGAACCACATAAAATCATGCATAATAACATGAACTGAAAGACCACTGATGCAAAAAACAGATAAAAAAGGCAGCATTGTGTATCAGATGCCACTCTAAAACTTGAAGAATCTAGACAGTATAAAAGAATGAGTCTCAACACACTGGAAAGATTTGGGGCAGTCACTTCTATATTGTCCCTGGCTGCAAAAAAGGTTTTGAAATAAGCACTGATGTACATGGGTCGAGTTCCAGACTGAACTGAATTAGTGGTGGAAAAGATGATGGCTTTAAAGGGTGATACCGGAAGTGATGTCATCTGAGGCCGGAACCAGAAGTGACGTCATTCTTGGTGGTGGAACTGGAAGTGTCATCGTTCTTGGTGCGGGAACCGAAAGTGACGATGCTCTTGGCCCCCGGAACAGGAAGTGACGTTGTTGATGTTAAATCAGGTAGGTTTTCCTGTATTTGGCCTGCACAGACAACAGAAGAAGATTTAGTGCACCCCACCACCCCCTGGCCTGGTGGATAATTACCTCTACTTGCTCCACTCAGCTTCTTCCTAATCGCATGTGTGTGACAACAGATTCTCATGAGATCCAATTTAATCAGCGATGATAAAACAGAGGCTTACAAGGCTAAATTGGTATATTCAAGCTGCTTACCACAGAGGTAAAAATTTCTTTCTTTAAAGCATATGTTCAGAAACTGAAGGTCATGTGACTCAAAGCCAGACAAAAGATCTTGTCTGCTCATTTAAGTATATTTCCAGAGAATGCTGTTCCATCACATGGATTACGTTCAGCACCTTAATGTTAAGATATAACAGTGACTGAAAAAATTACAGAAATGTGGAAAGCCAAAATATGGCAGATGCTGCTCACAAGGAACTACATAATCTTCAGGAGGAGGTAATAAAAGCAATCAATACAAACAAGAATGGAAAGGCATGTGTGTGGACAAAATCCTAGTAAAGATCACAGAGGCAACTGGTAAAGAGGTTATTGTCACACTGGTAAAATAAAGTAGGAAAACATAAGAAATTTGACAAATTAAAAGAAGTTGTTTGGTCTGTCAAGCTCGTTTGTTAACATAAAAGCTAAGCTGATCCAAAATTTCATCCAGATATTTCTTAAAGGTTGTCAGAGCATCTGCTTCAACTACATGGCTGTTCCAGATTTCCATGACTCATTGGCATAAAAAGTTCTCCCTAGTTTCAGTCCTAAATGCACGTCCCCTTATTTTCTGTTGAGGTCCTCGAGTACATGATTCACCCTTAAGTCTCCAAGAATGTTGCTGGATCTACTTTATCAATGTCTTTGAGGATTTAAAATACCTTTTTACTACATTAATACTACTTTAAATACCAACACAGTCTCCCCTGGTCAAGACTAAACAGGTTTAATTCTCTGATTCTGTCAGAGTAGGGCATGTCCTTAATAATAATAATAATAATAATCATAATCATAATAATAATATTCATTTTATTTACAGGTGCCTTTAAAGGCACACAAGGACACCTTACAAAAAAGTCAAACAAATACACCGAAACAAAGAATTAATTAAATTAATAAATACTAAAAGAAATAAACAATAAAAAAGAAAACAATATACAATTAAAATAGCATTATATATATGATCATAAAAATGCTAAACTATACAATCAAGGGCCAAAATCAAGGGTAGTAGGCAAGTTTAAAAAGATACATTTTAAGTCTGGATTTGAAAATGGGAAGGGAATCAATGCTTGAGGAATGGAGTTCCAAAGACAAGGAGCAACAAAGCTAAAGGATCTAGACCCCATGGTAGATAAACAAGTGCAGGGCGTATCCAAGAGATTTAAATAAGGAGATTTAAGAGTACAGGTGGGTGTGTAGAAATGTAGCAGATCCAAAAGATCAAAGTTGCCAGGCTATAAAGAATTTTGTTAAAAGTAGAATCTTGAAATTAATATGGTATTTAACAGGGAGCCAGTGAAGTTCACAGAAAACCAGGGTGATGTGTTCTATGGAAATGGTTCCAGCAATAACTCAAGCAGTAGGATTCTGGACCAGCCAATATAGAATTATAGTAATCAATGCATGATGTTACCAGAGTATGTACAAGAATAGCAGTACTATTAGGTGTGAGGAATGGACAGAGACAATTTATATTGCAAAGATGAAAATATGCGGACCAGATAATATTGTTGATAGAAGCTTTGAAAGATAGAGTGCTGTCGAGGATGACATCCAAGCTCTTAACCTGAGGGGAATGAAAAACAATAGAACCATCAATTGTCAAGTTTGGAGACAGCACTTTGTGCCAATGAGGAGAACATCAGTTTTATTTATATTGAGTTTGAAAAAAATAGAAGAAAATCAGGTTTTTGTTTCAGACAGGCAGTCATAAAGGATGAGGGGTGAAGGGCAGCATTGGGATTGGTAGATAAAAAAGCTGGGTGTTATCAGTACAGCAATTAAACTGAATATCCAATCTAAAGAAATATGGCAAAGTGTTAGAAGATAGTTAGTAAATAAAAGAGGGGGACACCACTAGTGACTGGGGCAGACTGAGGTCTAAAATTCTTGAGTTGAACAAACTGGGTACGAATGGAGAGATATGAGGCAAACCAAGTGTGAGAAATATCACAAATTCCAAAGGAGACTAATCTATGGGAGACTGTATCAAACACTGCATTTAGGTCAAGCAACACCAAAATGGTCAGCAGCCCTCTATTTATTATCACCAGCTCGAATCCCGTTACGGCTTAAGTCTGCACTGAAGATGTTATATGGCAAGGAGATTTGAGGATGTAAGGACATACAATTTTCCTCGTGTGTGTTTGGGGAAAGTATGCTTTTTAGGGAGAATGAACATTTTTGCAGGCTTTGGAAATTCTAGTGTTAAGAATTGAAGGACCAAAACAGAAAGAAAGCAATGAATGTACAATATCAATTATTAATTCGGCAATAGAAGGTAGAAAAGCTTTTATCAAATGAGTAGGAATTGGATCAAGCTGAGATGTGGAAGATTTAGATTTGTAATGAGATCAGAGATTTCTGAGACAGAAGGGAGTGTAAAGGACAAAAGGGAATTTGAGCAGGGCCTACAAGAGGCAAGGTTAAGAGTATTGTGTACTGTACATACTGAAGATGTCAGTTGCTGGTGAATATTGCTAATTTTTAAAGTAAAGAATTTCATAAAGGGTGCAAGAGCATTAGGTAGCTGTTGAACCCTATTAACAGTAGTATACAAAGCTCTAGAATTCTCTTCACCTATCTTAGATTGTTCTGCATAGTAGGCAGATTTGGCAGCAGAAAGAGCACTCTTATGAAAAAGTATATGATCATGACATATTTTTTATGTTTAGCAAACTCTGTCTTAGCAGACAAACGTTCCAGTCTATAGCCTTTAGCTTTAAGCTGATGTAGTTCAGCGGTGTACTAAAGAGCAGAGCAGGTAAGAGATGATTTTAAAGGAGCAAGATTGTCTAGTAGACTATGTAATCCATCATCTTAATAGGAAACCAATTCATCAGTTGTGAAAAAATTGACTTTACATGGGAGGTTATCGATTCCACTGCAAAGAGCAGGTACATGGATATTCTTAATGTTACAAAATGAGATAGGGCAATATTGCTTAGTTCTGTAAAGTGTTAAGTTAACATTAATGGGCATTAACTTATGACCAGATATGGGCAGATCTGATGCAGTACAACTAAGAGAAGTTACACCAGTGCAACAAATAAGATCAAGAATGTGACCTTTACAATGTGTAGAAAAATCAATATACTGCTGTAAACCAAAACTGTCAAGACGACATAAACTCCATCATAAGAGAGTTATTAACATTATCCATATTTAAAATCACCCACCAACATAACATTATACAACATAGCACAAAGAGAAGTTAAAAGGCTTAAAAGTTCATCTAAAAAGTCCTTATTAGGTCTGCATAGTCAGTAAACAGTGGCTATTTAAATAGGAATGTGCCCATCGATTTGAAGAACAATGGACTAAAGCAAGGTGTATACAGTCAGAGCCACTGAAGACACTTTCCACTTATCATTGTATATTACCATGAGACCACCGCCTCTACCAAAAGGCCAGAGGCTGGCAGGTGTAGGCAGACCCCTGGTTGTACAGCCTGATTCAGATGTAAAAAGTCATTAGGCTGCTGCCAGGTTTTAACAAGACACATAAAATCATACTTACGATTGTCCAAAACATCACAAACTAATGGACCTTTATTCATAAACAATCGGATGTTAAAAAGTCCAACAGTGAGGCTGTTACCAGCTTGCCTATTGCTGTCCATTTTAGCAAACTTAGTTACCATGCTATAATCGGCAGTCTGGTCAGATTTCCTTGAGCATCGCTGGTTGAAAGACCAAAAAGATATTATTAGGTTTGTGGCACTGAAACTGAAGTTCCAATGGGACCCACGATGGATGTATCTCTGACAAATATAACAAATGATGTCTAGATGCCGGTACAATTCCAGGGGTGGCTCAGCAGAGTAGAAGCCTAGCTAGAAAAAGATCAGCTGCCGTGTACTGAAACAAGAGGGGAACAAAATGGAGTAACTGAGAAAGAATAAATCAAGCAATAATAATAATAATCCAAAGAGACAAGATGTTGAAGAGCACAGTTGCAAATGAAAAAATACAACCAATATGTTGGCAGCCAAATGAAGGAGCAAAAAATCCAGCAACCAAGTAAATCCACAGGTGATCCAGACCAAAATCGTATTATTTTTATTTAAAAAGTGAGCTACGGATTATTAGTAAGGAATGACAGCACGATAGCAATAAACAAAAATAAAAATACTGGCAAAAAATAAAAACATCAGCAAGCAACAGTTGCCAGTTATGCCAGAGTTCACTTCCAATTCTGGATGCACTTGGTTGCTCTCCTCTGCAGAGCTTCAAGTGCTGCTATTGTCTTTCTTGCAGCATGGTGACCAGAACTGCACACAGTACTTCAGATGCAGTCTTACTGATGCATAATCTGAGCATAACATGCCTTGATTTATACTCAGTAGTTTTAACAATATAACCTAATAATTTATTTAGCTGTTTAAGTACTTCTGCCCATTGCTTAGAACAGTGGTTCCCAGACTTGGTAATAAATTTTGATAATAATCATAATCTGTTTTTTCTTCTCTTATTCTAAATTCAGAAAAGCACAGTAGTATAATCCATCCATCCATTTTCAAACCGCTGAATCCGAACACAGGGGTCTGCTGGAGCCAATCCCAGCCAACACAGGGCGCAAGGCAAGGAACCAATCCCAGGCAGGGCGCCAGCCTACCTCAGGGCACACACACCCACACACCAAGCACACACTAGGACCAATTTAGAATCGCCAATCGACCTAACCTGCATGTCTTTGGACTGAGGGAGGAAACTGGAGCACCCAGAGGAAACCCACGCAGACACGGGAAGAACATGCAAACTCCATGCAGGGAGGACCCGGGAAGTGAACCCGGATCTTCTTACTGCGAAGCAGCAGCGCTAACACTGCGCCACTGCGCCACCGTGCCACCCAGTAGTATAATTTTTAGGTTAATAAGATTAACTTAACCTGTATTAAGATTAATAGAATTTCTATTTCTGCGGTGGGTTGGCACCCTGCCCAGGATTGGTTCCTGCCTTGTGCCCTGTGTTGGCTGGGATTGGCTCCAGCAGACCCCCGTGACCCTGTGTTTGGATTCAGTAGGTTGGAAAATGGATGGATGGATGGGATTTCTATTTTTGCTACAGCTTTAAATGCTTAACTCTCTTTTGTTGATTTCATATTATTTTGCCCCTCATTTTACTCCCTTCATTGTATCTTAATAAAGACAATTAAAAACAAGCAGAGCAGACACCCAGGCAAACTACACTGAACAATGAAAGGCTGCAATTACTTTAGCATTAGAACCACTGTGGCACGCGACTGGGGGTGGTACCCAGCCAGGACGCCCAAGAGGACCGGAGGAGGGCTCACGCCTCCTCCAGACCACGAGGGGGCGACCGCCCTGGTTGCTGTGGGGACCACGGGTACAGAGCTTGGAAGCTCAACCATGTAGGGGCCCGTGGTCACCACCAGGGGGCGCCCCAATGCCTGGAGAGCCCTGGACCTCAGCACTTCTGCCACACCAGGAAGTGCTGGGGGGAAGAGGAGCAGGGACACCCGGAGTGCTTCCGGGGATGCAGCCGGCACTTCCACCACATTGGGGCATGTCGGTGGAAGATTGCCTGGAACACACCTGGAGCACATCCAGGGGACTATAAAAGGGGCCGCCTCCCTTCATTCAGGGCTGGAGTCGGGTAAGGATGAGGTCTGGGAGGAGAGGCAAGGAGGCGGCCTGAAGAAAGTGAAATACATTTGTGTAGAGGGCCTGAACTGAGGGTGATTGGTGCTGCGGCACTGGGTTGTGCATCATAGACTTGTACCTAATAGTTGTAAATAAATGTGTGTTGGGTGCAAACATCATGTCTACCTGTCTGTGTCCAGGCTGCTTCCCAAACCACTAATTAGTAAATAATGGATTAAATCACCAGAACACCTAGAAAAATATTGTTAAAAAGAAAAAAAAAAACTACATTATTCCGATATAACAGCTTAGTACATTTTAATACAAAAATTGACCAAACTTAGTTTTGTAATTCTACTTGGTCTCCCAAACACAGAATATGGTAAATAACAGCTTACTTAATTAGGCCAGGAGTTGGTTGGAACAAAAACCTGCAGCTACAGGAGATCTCCAGGACTGAGTTGTGGAACCACTTGCTTAGAAGATAAAAATGTTGTGTCAATATAAACCCATCTATCCTTTACAGAGTTTGCTTCCTGTAGGACAGCATCTCATATCTTGTATTTATAATGAAGAATGAAGTTCTTTTTGTTCACTTGCAGTATTTGACATTAAAATGCATTTTCCCAGTGTCTGCGCAGTTCTGAAGCTTGTTCAAGTCTTTCTGAATAGTTCTTCTCACTTTTGCAGTGTCTGCCATTGTTCCAGTTTTAGTGTTATTTGTTAATTTCACAATTTTACTAGAAACAGTATAATTACAGTATCATTAATATAAATCAGAAAAAGTTACAGTCCAATGAAAAACCCCTGAGGAATTCCACTGAAGACCTCACTCCACATGGAGCATTCTCCTCTTATTTGTACTCTTAGTCCACTGCTGGTGAACCAAGTTGAGATCCAGTTTTGTAGGCTACCTCTAATGCCTACAGCTTCTAATTTTATAATTAATTTTCATTGAAAAGTGTAAGTAAATTATGTTGTATGCTTTATTTTTGACAACTATTGCAATTATCTGTTCAAAAAGATTGGTTTGGCAAGATCTTCTTCTGATAAAGCCATGCTGGCTGTCATTTTGCATGTTATTTTCTTATAGGTACTTTTATAATTTTTTTCTTATTATAGTTTCCATAATTCTGCAAAGAACAGAAATAAAACTTACAGGTGTGTAATTGCCAGGATCCATTTTGTCTTCATTCTTGAAGATTGGAGTCACATTTGCAACTTTCCAGTTGTCTGGTACTTCTCACTTCTCAAGTGATCAAAGGACTGGCACGTTACAAAATCATAAAGATTTTGATGAGAACATCCCATTCAGACCAGAAAAGCTTCCCAATCCTAGCCTCCTAATTTCTCCAAATAACATTAATGTGAGTTTTGAACGTCCCTAAAGTCCTAGTCTCTACCACACTACTTCGTAATTTATTCCATGTGTCTATGGTTTTCTGTGTAATGAAGAAATTTCCAGTATTTTTATGAAATTTACCCTTAACAAATTTCCAATTGTGTCCTTGTGTTCTTGCTGAACTAATTTTAAAGTAACAGCCTGAATCCACTGTGTTAATTCATTTAATTATTTTAAAAACTTCAATCACATCATCTCAAAATCACTACTTGCTTAAGCTGATAGGTTTCAGCAGCTTTAATCTTTCCTAATAACTTACACCCAGAGTCCTGGAATCAGCCTAGTCACCATTCTCTGGACTTTTTCTAGCACTGCTATGTCTTTTTTGCAAGCAGTACTTCAGGCGAACCCTCAGCCGTGTATTATAAACCATGTTATTATCCATAATCTCCTTTGACTTACATTTGCACATTGTTCTATATAACCTAGCATTCTGTTTGCCTACTTAATGATTTTTGTACACTGTCTGGATGTTGTTAGTGATAAGTTCCCTACAACTCATAAGTCATTCTCATAAGAGAATGAAATTAAAAAGTGCCTAGATATAGTAATATACATCAAATAGTACTCAATAGGAAATTGTGATGACCTGGGTTTGTTCTGGTCACTATTTGCATCTGGAATCATTCATAGTTATGAACCGAGATGAGTAAATGAAGACATATAACAAGCAAGAGCTGATGAAAATGTGCAAAGTGCTTTTATTTTAACAATTAGGATTTGAAACCCCTAAAGTGCGAAGTTGATCACAAATATTCCACTAAAATGAGGTTAAAATAACAGGCAGAATCTGTTATCCTTTAAAAAAATCAAGAACCCCAGTGCTGCTCGCTAAAAACTGACATCTCCTCTCCTTACCTTTAAAGGATCTCTGCAGCAAGAGAAGACTTGCACAAACAGGCACAGTCAACATTTCACAGGCTTGGGTCACCAGTCCTTCGGTATCTGCTGGGCATGCTGTTGAGCCTTGATCCTGTCTCACTCCTTCGCCATTCCCTTAGCCTTCCTGGCAAGAGCTCACTCCAAGCAATTGGTCACTCCTTCTCCGATTACACTTAGCAAGAGCGACCCCAGGCCCCTTTGAGTGTCGGCCACTCGTTCCTCTTTTGGGACTCACTTCCTTGACAGCCTGTCTCCACTTGCATTCTCTCTTACCTTCATTTTAAAATGAACCTCCAAATCTAATCTGTTCCCTCTGTTTCCTGCTTAGGCTTCTTTTTATTCTCTAAACAGGCACAGATGCCAGAAATCATGGAACTCCAGAGCACTGATAAGGCAACTGGCTGTACATAAATGCATCCAGCCAATTTCCTCAATCGACCTTAGGAGGCATTCGAGCGTGCTTTCGCTTGTGTTCCTCTGCACCCCCACTTCACCCCTCTATAGAGCCTGATTGTGCAGTTTTTTATTTAAAACTGCTCTTTGCTACGGACCTAAATGTGTCTTATCACAGGGACGAAGGCTGCCTGGCAATGCTTTTTTTTAGAATTGATTGCAGCTCATATTCAAAGCCATGTATTGCAGGAAAATGAGTAAGGGATCCAGTGGGGAGGCTCAATTCAAGCTCACCCAGGAATATAGGAGATTGAAGGATTTATGTTTCTGACCACCCAGGGGAACCTAATACATGTAGGAAATGGTGTATGGATGTGAGAAAAAGAATTGATTGATATTAATCAATCGCTTAATTATCAGTTTTGTCTTTGGCAATGATGGTAATTAATTAAATGATTTGGTAAGGCTCCAACCTTATTTTCTTTGCTTTTCTCTGTGGGAATGGTTCTCAGCATTAGACATTTTATCAAGGCAAGTGAAGCACACTCATTTTAAGAAGCACAAATAATACTACTTATTGATGAACACAAGGACTACAGAAATATGATAACAATACTGTATATATCAACCTGAAAGACAGGGCACAAAATAGATGAGACAGACAAACATAAAACACAGAAGAACTTGACTGTTACTGGCTATTCAGAATTTTAATTTATCTTGGCATAGATAAACAGTTTTTCAATAACAGGTTTTTAAGAACGATGTCCGACATTGCCTGGAGTTGTTTCTGGGGACTGCTGAAAACTGTTCTTGCGTTGGAGTGCACTCTTTGTTTTTGCTACATGATCCTTTGTAGTGTGGTGTGACGTGATGATGCTTTCCTCAGCTTGCTGTTCTGATCTAGTGGGCTCAGTAGTGCCCACTTTAACGTCATAGGAAGAAACTGTTACTGTTACTGTTCCAGAAACTGTACAAGAGTATAGGCACTGAAGTTCAGACAGGGCTCAGTCACTGGCACAGAGCTTGGCTGGGCACAGTAGATTCAGGCCATGAGTTCCAATGATCTTTAGATATTATCTTCCAGACCAAATAAAGTTTTATTCTCTGCAAAGAATAGGTGGTTTCCTACCCTGTTTGTTTTTAGTTCACAAACAGAAAATATTATCATCATTTCGCACACCCAAGGGAAGAGAGCAGTTCATCAGCTTTCAGGTCCCCAAAGGGTGAACTGGCAGATTTTTGCTGCCCAAAGAGAAAGTATAAATGATGAATGCAGGTAGTTTTGAAGAAGAGTGTTAACCTCAGGTGACTGATTAAAGTCTCTTCAAGATACAGATCCAGTGCCTACTTATTTGTGTGTAATTTCTATTCATCACATCCCGTCAGAGTTTTTCGGATACAAGCCTAAAATGAATATGAATGTCTGCAGGAGTCTCTGCAGAAGTGTCAACTCAACTCTGATTTAGACCTTTGTTATTAGATGAAGTTGAGGGCTGACCAAAATATTCATTCATGAATGCAGCTGAATTTCGCATCCTTACTAAATATACTGTCTTAACAGGCCTTGTGTGCCATTAAAATACTAACAGAATTGGCAATGCCCTACTTGTCCTATAACATACCTGGAAAGAAGGCAGTGTCTCAATAGAACATTCCTTCAGTTGTGTCTTTGACAATTGTTTGCTCTTCTTCTGAGATGTCAAGCATTTTTCTGAAGACAGATGGGATGTCCCCAGTCTGTCCATTTCAGCCGGATTAGCTTCAAAGAGGCAATGACAGTCTTTACACCCTCATGCCATTCCCCTTCTAAAAGTATCCATTCACGCTTTCTTTGGGACATATGCTGTATATAAAGGATCAGACTGCTTTCATACCAATTTAGTACATTCTTTGATTATCTGCCTGATCAGCTCTACACTCTACAACAGTCCTAAATAAGGAAAAGTGCACCTGCTACACTCGCTATTACCTTTTTTATTATTCTCAGCTGCCTGTTACAGCTGCCTCAAAAATGCTTTTGCTTGGCCTCATTTAAAAATTCTTATTTATATATTGTGTGTATGAAAGCTAAACACGCAAGTATTAATATCTATCAGTACCATGGATGACAGTGTCACATTGTTCACTACTGTTGTTGTTTATCAACTTTAGTCTCATACACAGCCCTGTATCATATTCATTTGTAGCTCTGTGATAACCTAGCACCCAACGCTATTGCTTCACTAGGCCCACAACTGAAAAGTAGGGCTTTTAGTATTGTGAAAACAGAAAAGGAAAAACTGAGTCTTAAACATGGGTTGAGATTAGGCTTGAACTATGCAGCGATGGTAACTTCTGACTAAGAAGCATCCTGCCATCAGCATAGTTAGGGTATTGCTGTGTAAACAGAAAACAATATATAAATATTATATATTGTAAATCTCTCTTAAGCCTTTACACATCTGGTCACACTGTCTGAGGATCATGAGTTATTTTCTGCCTTACGTCCCTATATTATAATCACATAATAACTCAAAATAACAAAACTAGTTAAAAGTTTACCATCATTTCAACAACAGACCTCCAAGGGTCCTTTCAAAAATTGCTGAAGCTACTTTGTGAACAACGAAAACCCAAGCACATCACAATCAGCAGAAAATATTTTTAAAAAATTGTTATAAAGGTCATCACAGCAGTCATTTCTTCAGGACGCTTCATCATCCTTGTCGCAATATATAAAAAGTCAAAATATACTGACTAAGGTTGGTTTTGAATTAAAGGTTTACTGCAGTTCTGAGATCCATACATATGTAAACAACTACTTTTATTTGGGTGTGATATTCCCCAAAATTTCACAACGTTGTTTGTATTTTGCAGCATTGGTTACAAATACTGGTTACAAATACACTATACTTTTTTAATATGCAATTCATAAACATGTTTGAGGACAAATAACTGACCAGGATAAAGATGTAAACTCTATCTGATTCATTATCCTCTCCTAGCAATGTGACGTTAGCATAGTGGAGTAGCCTTAATAATATTTACCACTGCCTTGCGCAGCTGGTAGGGGTAAACAATGGCACACTGGTCAAAAAGGGAGTGGACAGACAAACAGCAATCTGAAGTGGCTCTAAATAAATATAATCAAACCTCTTCTGGAGCCAGACCTAGAGATAAGAGTTTGTTGGACAGATTCTATATGACCTGAGGGTATTTCTGCGAGGATATTTAGAAGTTCCCAGATGGATCTTGTACAACTGTGTTGATTTGCCCCAGTGTAGAAGAGTATTTCTGAATGAGACTTCATGATACATATAGAAAACTGTGACTAATTCTGTGTGTGCATGTGTGTGTATCTTTCTGCAGTATTTAGAGTAATTTGTCTTTTCAAGCAGAATCTGTGAATCTGTAGTTACCAGGAAAATTTAGCACTCCTGCGGGGAAAGGCAGGGTAGCAAGAATGTGAGGAATGGCCCATCTCAACTGAATCTCAGTAGTAAATTATTATTGGATTTTTGTGTTAATGAAACTGACACCAGGAGACAGAGGTCAATGATCAGTTATGAAATCACATCATCTAATCTGGGGCCATATATCCCGGAGGTGCTGAGCTGTCAACTGACTTTGTGGTGAACTGGCTTGATGAATAGACAGACCGACAAGAATTGGAAGCCAAAATCTGCTAGCAGATGCTTCTGTTCTTTTAATTCTAACATTGTGAAGACCTTCTGTTGCATGATCTGGAAGGCCAGGCTTCAATGGACCTTGTTCAAGACATCTTTACTGGAGTAACCTGCAGAAAGCTTGCAAATTAAAGAAAAGGCCTTATTGCAATGTTAAGAGGGAGTTCCATGGATCTGAATAAGATATACTGGTAGGACATTAAGGCAGAAGTCACAGCAGCAGAAGGTGAAGATCTATGTGTTGATGGAGCTTCCTGAGCCTTGAGAGACTAATATTCAGTTGTCCTCAAAGAGGTTTTGTTAAGCCATTTAATGTCTTTGTAAGTGCAAAAAGGAACATCAATGTTGAGGAAACGTTGAGTGGGAATATCATCAAGAGGTGGAAGAATAATATTAAGATACTCCTAAACTCAGGACACCAACAGTCTTAAAGGAGGCAAGGCTGGATTGATTGGGACTCAGCTATTTCTGTAGCTGATTAAAAATATCCCTAGTGGTTAGGCTACTAACTGAAAAGATCTGGATAGAATGTGTGAAAGCACTAGAAGTTGTGGAGATGTTAATGTGCATCTTCAATGTTGTATGGATCTGCAAAGAGACTTTTTAAATGCATAGGTGGTCCTGATTATTAAATAAAGGAACATGCAAAATTAAAAAAATTAAGGTGGAGTGGTGGCTCTGAGGCTAGGGAGCTGCACTGGCAATCGGAAGGTTGCCGGTTCGAATCCCGTAAATATGGACTCTGCTCTGTTGGGCCCTTAAGCAAGGCCCTTAACCTGCAATTGCTAAGCGCTTTGAGTAGTGAGAAAAGTGCTATATAAATGAAAAAAATTATTATTAAAATTAAATTTCTTTAGTCATTTTCTGTCACTTGATAGCCTTATACTGCAACCTGTAGTTTGTTTTTAACTTCAGGAAGGCCTTCTCCATCAAAATTCATATAAAATGAACTTTTCTATGGACTCTCCAAGTTAAATACAAAGACATAAATTAATGAAGACATGGAGCTATTGTTGAGGTGCTACACAAATAATTTTCAGTTGGGTTAATTAAAATATTCAACCTGAACAAGATCTGGTTCAAGGGTAATGCAATGAAGATCATGAGGAACATGCCTTCAATTTGTTTATTACGTTATTAACCTTTTTGTTATCTTTCTGTCTTGCTTCATTTATAATACTAGGAAACACAGACTTATTAATTACACATAAATTAAGGAAAGCATATTAGCATAAAGTGACAAGAATAGTCATCAAATTCAGAAGGGTCTAGATCCAGCTTGGCAGAAAACACTGCTCAAGTCAATTTAATGAAACACAAAGCAATGACAAGCACTTTCCAAAAATAAGTAATGTAGATTGTTGGATTGAGCATAAATATAGACCTTGTATCCCCTCAAAATGAAAATGAATTCTTCCATAATTTTGAGGATGTAAAGAAAATGTGCATTTTGTTAAAGTGATCTGATAAAAGAAAAATATATTTTAAGCAAGGTCCTGCTCAAATACTTGTTCCTATGAGACCTTGAGAAGACTTAGAGGCGTATTTGATCATATTTGAGTGCACCGTTAGCAGACAACATTGGCCGCACTGGGAATGGAGTCACATATTAGCACCTTTTCTCGCAGGTGAGGCACAACGTGCGTATTATGATTTGGAAGAAGAAATAGCTGCTGATTATCCCACTTTAAAAAGGGAGGTCCTTGCCTGCTACAGATTAACCTCTACGTGCCAAGACAAGTGCTGTAGGGAATGGAAGTTTGACCTGGAGAGACCGGCCCAGGCCCAAGCCTTCGACCTGAGGGGAAGAATGACCCGTTGGCTATGCCCGGGTGAGAATACACCAGAGCGTGTAGTAGAGGTAGTCACGGCCGACTTCCTCATACACACCCTTCCTGAAAACCTGATATGGCCTGTGCGAAGACTACCGTGGGCCAATATGGAAACCCTAGTAGAAATCATTCAACGCCACCAATCTGCCAGTCAAACCGAATGCCCAGATGATCAACGCCATATCTGCTCCAGTCAAAATAACCAAAGCGAGAACCCAGCGTGGGACCCTGAGAACCCATCTAGTAAGAGAGAAAGATCCTGCCTTCCACTGCACTACTACCGCTGCCATGAACTAGGATACACGGTGGCCATTTGCTCCAAGGGAGACGACCAGATGGACTGTGCTTGGGTGGAAGCAGGCAGGTACTGTTATGCGGTTGTGTCTAACTCTCTCGCTTCTCCCTTCACAGGCCCGGCCAAACTGAACGGACACCTAATCCAAGCACTCTATGATACGGGAAGCAATGTGACTGTTGTTGCTGCCTTCTACGTTTGCTCAGGACAATATGATAGCAAAAGGACCAGCCTTACCTGTATCCACGGTGAGAATAAGGAGTACCCCACCATGATTTGCTGGCTACTAGTCCGTGGACATCTGTCTCGAAAGCACGTGGTGGTACTCCCAAAACCTCTGTATGCCATGATATTGGGAAGAGACTGGTCCCAAAACATCACTGAGCCGTGTCTGATTGGTTCCTCGACCCAGGGTACGGACAATAGCCACTTGTCCGAGTAGGAGTCCCAGCCATGCAAGAGAACAGGTAAGGGGAAGGCTACTCAGTATGATCCTGTGGATCTGGAGCCAGGAGAAGAGGTGCAAGAGGCAGAGGATAACCCACCCCCTGCGTCTCTAGACTCTGCTGTCTCAATTTAGCACCGCCCTTATGATTTATAATTAATGATTTATGATTAAGCCTAACCGACCAATCCAGTTCCAACCTCTCCCCTCCTCTTTTAGAAGGGAGCAATGGAACGATGACTCGCTAAAGCATGCCAGAAATAATAATTCTTTGCATTTATATAGCGCTTTTCTCACTACTCAAAGTGCTCAGCAATTGCAGGTTAAGGGCCTTGCTCAAGGGCCCAACAGAGCAGAGTTCCTATTGGCATTTACAGGATTTGAACCGGTAACCTTCCGATTGCCAATGCAGATCCCTAGCCTCAGAGCCACTGATGCAGTCGTGGCCGTTAAGTGACACCCCACCAAAGATTCAACGCCACCTATGCCTCACTTTGTCATGGAGAATGATCTGTTATATCAGATGGTCGAAAATCCTGACGAAATACGCAGTTAGCTCCTTGTTCCCCGCTCTTTCCGACAGGAAATATGCAACCTTTGTCCACGCTCACTTGCTGGGGAGGCATTTAGGCCCTGAAAAAACCCTCGAGCAGGCTTTTACTGGCCGGGTGTGCACGAGGAGGTGCGACGGTTTTGCAGGTCCTGGCCAGAATGTCAGCTCATGCACATTCCTAGGAAGGATCGTGCCCCTCTAGTTCCCCTGCCCATAATTGATATCCCTTTCGAGAGAATAGGCCTAGAAATTGTGGGACCCCCTTGAACACTCAGGTAGGGGACATAAGTATATCTTGGTCATGGTTGATTACGCCACCCGATATCCAGAGGCAATACCCCGAGGGTGGCTACATCCAAGATAATAGCCCGGGAACTTATCGGGGTCTTTTCGCAAGTAGACATTTCCAAAGAAATCCTCATGGATCAGGGGATGCCATTCATTTTGAGGACCTTCAAGGGGGTAGCCAAACTACTCCGGATCCGCCACCTCAGAACATCTACAGTATGTACCACCCGCAAATGGATGGATTAGTTGAGCGTTTTAACCAAACACTCAAACAGATGCTGCGAAAGGTGGTCCGGACGGACGGGAAAGACTGGGATCAGCTCCTCCCTTTAGTCATCTTCGCCTTCCGGGAGGTCCCTCAGGATTTGACAGAGTTTTCGCCCTTTAAGCTCCTGTACGGGAGACAATCCCGGGGGCTGCTAGATCTCATTTGGGAGGGCTGGGAAGAGGAGGCACAACCACCTTCCCGTAGTGTGATAGAGCATGTCGCCGAGCTTAGGGACAGTTTTGAGCGGCTTTGACCGGCTGTCTGGGATCATTTAGAAGGGGCACAGCTTGCGCAACCGGAGCTCCCGCCTACGAGAGTTCTGACCTGGTGACTGCGTCATGGTGCTTAGCCCTACAAGCCATTCCAAGTTCCTAGCCCACTGGCAGGGCCCATTTGAAGTTCATGAACAAAAAGGATTTGTAGATTATCTAGTCTATTAACCCAATCGGCATCCAAAGGAACGGATATACCACGTCAACCTACTAAAGCTGTGGATAGACCGTAACACACAGGAGTCAGCGGCTGCTTTCGCTGTTTCCTTATTTACAGACGAAGAACAACTAAACTATGGAGATAAGTTCACTCACTAACAGAGGCGCAAGATACCGGAGATAATAAGCTCGGTGGAGGTGGTTATCAGAACTCAGCCGGGCCGCACTTCGCTTATAACCCATGATATCATCACGGAGCCGGGAGTGGTCATGCAAGAGCATCCCTATTGACTCCCGGAGGCCAGGAGTGCAGAGGTAGAGCTGAAAATAGGTTGGATCCTGGAGCTGGGAATGTTAAAGGCCAAACAGCCCCTGGTCCAGCCTGATTGTCTTAATCTCTAAGCTTGACGGGAGTTGGTGCTTTTGTAACGACTACCACCGGCTTAACCAAATTTCCCGTTTCGATGCTTATCCCATGCCAAGGGTGGATGACCTGCTGGAGCGCCTGGGTGATGCCTGTTGTGATAGATAGAGGCTTTGTCCACCTCTTGAACCCTCAGGTACCACTCTGATGATCAGGTGAAAATATAAATATTCTTTATTTTATAAGAATACCATGCACAAAGCACTCTCCACACCCCACTCATAAACACTACAATTCTCTATACAATAATAAACCAATCCTCCTTGCCCAGACACTTTGCCACCCTACCTCCCAGCTCAGCTTAGTGTACTGGGCTTCCCACAGTCCTTTTATAGCCCCTGACCCGGAAATGGTTCCTGGCCAAACCCACAAGTCTGTTTTCCTTCCGGGTCAAGGCAAACAGTCTTTCTTCAGCCCGGGAGCACATCGTTTCTTCCTGTCACGTGGTGATGACGCAGTCCCGGGTTATAGGGCACGTAAGAGCCCACTAGCCCCCCTACAGCGACTCCCGGTGGCCCCCAAGGTATCCAGCAGGGCTGCGTATAAAAACTATAAAGTCCATGTGGCCCTGCTGGCATTCGGGGCACCATCATGCTGTCCGGAAGGGCTCCTCCTAGCGGCCTGGGGGTGGCGACCGGAGTCCATAGCCGGTCGTCCATCACACTGTCCATCCTTGACATGATATAGGGATACTGGCAAACCCCCTTGACCAAGACAGCGAAGTACCCCTAGTGGCAACTGGCAGTACCATTTTCTTCCCTTTGGGCTGCATGGGACTTCCACGACTTTCCAACATCTGGTGGACCGACTTTTCCAGCCCCATAATGCCTGCAGTGCTGTCTATCTTGACGATGTTGTCATATATTCCAGCACCTGGGAAGAATACCTACAGCACATGCGAAACGTCATCAGTGCCATACGCAAAGCTGGGCTCCGGATCATTCCCCAAAAGTGTCATTTTGGATTGACCGAGGCAAGGTATTTGGGCTATGTGGTGGGCGGTGGACAGATCAAACCACAGTGGTCCAAAATAGCTGCCAACAAAGAGGCAAGTGCAGGCTTTCTTAGGCTTAGCAGGGTACTACTACCGGTTTGTGCCTCACTTCTCTGAACGAGCTGCACCTCTAACTGATTTGACAAAGTAGAAGGCCCCTAATTTGGTGGTATGGAATCTCAAGGCTGAGGCTGCATTTAGTGACTTAAAAGATGCCCTGACTTCTTCTCTGATATTAACATCACCTAACTTCTCTTGTCCTTTTATTCTCCAGATGGATGCCTCGGATAGAAGCCTGGGTGCCGTGTTAAGCCAAGCTGTTGAAGGAGCTGAACACCCCATTATTTATCTCAGCCGGAAACTGTTGGACCAGGAGAGAAGATACGCTGTAATTGAATGGGAAGCGCTCGACATCAAATGGGCAGTAACCCAACTACGGTATTATTTACTGGGCCATGAATTTGCCTTAGCCATGGATCATGCCCCCCTTGCAATGGCTCTCTGCTGTGTGAGACTCGAATCCGAGAATAACGAGATGGTTCCTGAGCCAGCAACAATATAACTTTAAGGTAATACACCGAAAGGGAACCCTGCATGTTAATGCTGACACCCTCTCCCGCATCTACGACCTCACAGTGAAATCCTCTCGCCCCTTCAGGCTCCAGCTATTGGGGGCTGTGTCACGCATGGGCGTCTGAGGACTCCTCTAAGGGCCAGGGAAAGGTACGCAATAACCCACCGAGACGGGGGGGGATTTACCTCTGACTTTGTCTTCTTGTTCTTCTTTCCTCACAGCTCCAAGAAGCCGCCCGGTAAGGGTACTTAACCCCACCCCCTACGGATGTTGCGCTATAAAAGAAGCGCCGGTGAAGAGAAAGGCATCTTTTGCCGGGAGACAGAAACAAGCCGCATGGCGGAGCATGTGACTCTCAAAAAATCCCTTAGAAGGAAGAAATTCCTCATTGGGATAGCGCATTGGCACTGTTTTCCGTTAATTTTCTTGATTTTGCTTGGTTCGTCTCGTGATGATTAAAAGGGACAACCTGGTTGGCGTCCCAACATTTCAACTGTTTCCAGTCTGTTTTTCCACCGCCTGACCACATATTATAAAGGTGAGTTTAGAGGTGGGTATTATAGTCATGAGATATTTAATTACCCAAGTATAAACTAGGCATTTATAATGGCATTCACGTCTTGTGTACACAGAACAGTGAAATTCTTGTTTGCATGCAAAATGTTGCTACTCTCCAGTGTCATGGTTACTGAGAAAACTTCAAAACTTCTGTCATCCTTGCCTAAAAAATTTCAAATTGTGATAGCATTATAGGAAAGAGTTCCAAAAGAGTTTGTTAATGAGTTGGCTAGTTCTTTTGGCCTGCTTCATTTTTTACTGGTACATATTTTTTATTACAATATCTGTTTACCTTATAGAACAAGTTTATCTTTTCATATTCTATCTCATAATTCTTCCATGGCTCAAACTTTTAATTTGGCTGGCCTTTCTCAATATCGGCACCCAATATTTTGGAATAGTTTTATATATATCTAATACATATTTCAGTGCATTGCCTTGCACTTCATATGCTTATGTTTACCTTCTATGTCCTGTATTTATCTCAGGTGTGAACTTATGAATTGTGTTTATGTCTGTGATAAGTCATATTTATTGTTTGTGAGCATACATGGCCAATGCATGTGATTCTGATTATGACTGTTGGAATTTCAGTGAGTATTGTGCTTGCATTCTATGATGGATTTTTGATCATATCTTGTTTTGTTTTAAAAATTCTGATTTTTGGATATCATACTGGGACTTCTTTGCTGTGGGATGTCTTATAGGTAACTGCTTTGTGGCTGTTTTTGATCTTTGGAGCCTTTCTTTTACAGGTGCCAGAGAGAAAGGAGTGCTATTCTGACGGGCAAAAAGGAAGGATTCCAACCCATAATAGAAGGACAGAGTTAATGGGCATAATGGAGAGCAGATCATTCTCCCAAAGGATAGGTGGCAGTGTTCCTCAGGGATAAATCCGATTAGGACACCCAAATGGTGGCATGGGATTTGGAGTCCAGAAATGCAGCCCTTTCAGGGTCTTTGTGGACTGCTACAGGGTACTGCCAGTGGAGGACTGCCCTGAATTCCACATGATCCAGAAGTGCTCCAGATGATTTGCCAGGAGACCAGAAGCAGTTCCCAGGTCCACTTTAAATGAATGCCCACCTCCTCAGTTAAATAGAATCAGAGTAAATGGGCAGCAGGCAGCACTCTCGGAGGAGGAAGGAGAGAATTTGTGAATGGTTAATTTTGGCTGCTGCTCTTATGAGGAAGGTGTTTTGTCAAATAAAAATCCTTTATTTGAATCTGGAATTGTGATGGTTATTACGATGCCTGAGGTTTGGGGCTCAGTAGCACCCCCTTGTGATTACACTTTATATTTTACTATTTTATTTTTTGTCTTAATAAATCTTTAATTTATAAAGATTTTTACTTTGCCCTCTCATTACAAGCAGAAGGTTTATGGTCATCCCTTCTCTAAAGGTGTTTTTGTTATAGTTTGGTGATATTTATAGTTGCTTTGCCAGCTTCCTATTTTTGGGTTTGCTCTGGCTGAGGCCAGGTATAGTAGTCTTAAAGGCATAGTTGAGTTAAGGTGTGGATGTGCTAGACAGACCAGGGAAGATTTTGACCTCATTTTGTAGCACCTATTTTATCTCAATGGAAGCCCCAAATCATAACATGTGCAAATTTGTAGCAGAAAACATTTAAGTAAGTAAATGAAAGGTATTACACATAGGAAGTAACAAAAAAATTGATTTGAACACTTAATGGAAGGGCAGCACGGTGGCACAGTGGTAGCGCTGCTGCCTCGCAGTAAGGAGACCCGGGTTCGATTCCCGGGTCCTCCCTGCGTGGAGTTTACATGTTCTCAACGTGTCTCTGTGGGTTTCCTCCGGGTGCTCCAGTTTCCTCCCACAGTCCAAAGATATGCAGGTTAGGTGCATTGGCGATCCTAAATTGTCCCTAGTGTGTGCTTGGTGTGTGTGTGTGCCCTGCAGTGGGCTAGCACCTTGCCTGGGATTTGTTCCTGCCTTGCGCCCTGTGCTGGCTGGGATTGGCTCCCCTGTGACCCTGTGTTAGGATATAACAGGTTGGACAATGACTGACTTAATGGAAGGTCTAAAACTTGAAAGTACCCCTTACCACCTAAAAGTGGTAGTGGTCTTGTTACTATTTACATTTAGACAGTATAAAGATAATGGACTTCTAAATTATATAGCACAATGTGTAGTGTACATGTTAAAAGATTGGTAACATGTTATTTAGGTTCTACAAAAATGCATCTATTATTCATTTACTGTTAGGTAACTTTGGGTCACCTCTGCAATGGTGACCTACTAACAAAACTTCACTTTGGAGTGGCTTAACTGAGAGGCATTTCTCTTGGTATTACATATTTAGTACACAAAATATGAATCCTTCATATTAACAAGTAATTCTGCCATTATGTCAATATGCCACGTAGCACAGAGATGAATAACCTGTCTACTGATGTTTTATAAGTGTTATGAAGACCAAAAGAAGCCTTTATTAAGGTCATATTGCATAAGAGTAAATGAGTAATTGATGCATTTTTGCAGTACCTAAATTAAAGTGTTACCAAAGGATTTCATTCTTAAGCTAAGTGAAACACTAGTAAGATCTCACTTTCAGTACTGTGCTATGAAAAGTCAAGATATGAGCGACTAGGTTGATTTCAGGACTGAAAGGTATGAGTTATGAGGGAAGACTGAAGGAGCAGAATGGAGATAAAGATGTAACATAATTGAAGTTTCTAAAATTATTGAAGGAGTCAGTATAGTGATCCAGGTGTGTTACTTTATAAATAGTTCTTCAACAAGAAAATAGCAACACAGATCAAAACTTGTTAAGAATATATTGTATTTCACTTAAACATCAGACAGTTTTTTATTCACACAGAAAAACGGACACTTGAAATAAATTACCAAGTAGTATGGCAGACAGTAGGATTTTAGGAACCTTCAAAAAATGACTTGATGTTATTTTGAGAAAATTAGGTGGATATGGTGGGTGAGCTACAGTATGTTGGGCCAAATCTCCTGTTCTTCTCAAAGTTTTTCTAATGTTATAATGAAATGAAAACAGTTTCATTCCTGGAAGTTTCAGGAGCCAACCCTTTAAAATCAGAAATATATAGTATTCTATCATTAGAGTGAATGCCTTGCATCATCTTTAACAGTCAGCTCTTTACCACAGACCTCTTTTCGGTACATCAACTACAATATAAAATTTGTATTAAAAACCCTGAAATGCTGTTTCCCAGTGCAAAAGTGATCATTGTTATCCAATTTAAATATGTTTCCATCAGCATTGGTACAATAAAAAGTACACATGACTTCTTTTTTGCAAATAGGGTTGGTTATAAACTGCCAATTTATTGACATAGAGAAAAAAATCCATATATTGAAGAGGATGAGGAGAACATCTGATTTTACGTTCTGTTTCACTGTCCCTAATTAAGGAGGCACTGGTGTGACAAAATCATCCATCTGCTGAGAATATGTGGAAAGGTCTGGACTAGCAAAGTACTGTCTGTGTTTAATTTATTTTTAATAAAGACGAAAACTACTGATTAATGCACTGTATGCTAAAGTGAACAAGTCAGCTGGATATGTACAGTTCCCTTCATTCTTTGGCCCAAAAGATGCTCTACATACATTATACTAATTAAAGAAGCAAGCACGAGTAAAAATTACATTGAAGGTTCTTTCAGACCATTTGAGTGTATGCTGTTTCCCAAAGTTGCATCTATTTGGCTAGGCATGCTCTTATTATTTTACCCATTGCTGATGTAAGCAACTATAGCATGCATCACTTTATGGAAAATTCTTGTAAAAGTATGCTGTCAATTCTAAAGGAGTTTCTTTGTTACTGATGCAGATAAATCAAGTTCTAAAGAAGAATTGAAAGTTGTGAATTGGACATTCCACACTATTCTTTGTTCAGCATACAGCTTGCCCAGTAAACATCTTTATCTATATTACTAGCTTAAATAGCTGCAGAGTGTAGTCTGTGCTCTCTGTCTACATAACATCCTATTCGGACATATAAGCGGGTACCTATTTATCTCAGAACCACAAAGCTTTACAGATGGTAAGGAAGTAATTTCAGGGTATTACTGGCACACAGCTCCTTTTTGTCCACTACATATATGTTACATGTGGCCTTGAAAAGGAAACCAGTACTCTCTACAGTCACTCCACTTCTTCTTCCATTCTGGAAAACAGAACACATTTGGCAAAATCCTCAGTTCAATTGTCACCCTAATTTGCATATTATTTGTCTGCCAAAATTTGGACAAATACATTGATACATTTTAAATTTAGGGTTTAAAGATAGAGAGAGAATACAAACATAGATTGTACAGTAGAAAAAAATTTGGGTTAACTGCATTTCCATAATTGGCCTCAAATTAATATTAGATTAAAGGGCAATCTCTATAGCACTATGAAAAAAAGAGGGTTTAAAAATGTATATCTATTAATGTCTCTCATCTTTCAGACACTATTGCTTTGTTGGTGTAGACTGCAGACCATATTGGAATGGAGAGTAATGAAATAGCTGATTATCGACAAAGCATTTTATATTATATAAGAAAGAAGCCTTGAATTGATATAAACTTTTCAGAAATTGCTAAAAGAGGAAAGGACTTTGGCAAAAATGAGAAATGAAGGGAATAAGGAAACATGATTATAGGCTAATGTCTGGGGTGATTTCTGAAGGAATAATAAATGGGCTTATCAGAAGTGTTGTGGTCGCCTTTTGTAGGATTAAATTAAGACACGCCAATTTAATCATATACGTATATAGAACAGGAAAATGGCAGGATGAAATCTATAAGGATTGTTCTGAATCAGATTCCTTGGAGTATATGGTCAAGACACGCAGCAAGAATAATACTCAATTAGACTAATGGAATTACTTCACTTAATAAGTAAAATAAAGTGTATAATAAAAATTTAGGGTATTTTTAAAGTATGGAGGACAGACAGGGCAATACAAATGCATTTTGTAGGTTTCTTGTCTTGAGTTATTTTCATCCAGTAGCTTGGAGTAAAACAATTTGAAGATTTTTGAAACTGCCATTGCCTGGTAGCAGTTGACGATGAATGAACAGTGAATAGATTTTATGTGAAAAAGACAACAAATTAATATAAAATCCACCTTGGATAATATTTATTTAATAAATTTCAGATGTTTACATCTGAACTGATGGCTGTAGTAATTACTTCTGAAGAACACCTAGTGTACTTGTTCACTTGTCATCACCCACCTTTCCTACTATAAACTCTGCTAAGAGCTCCTTTATGAATGATTCAGTATTGAAAATAGTACATATTTGTAACCAGATTAGTTAAAATAAGGATCTATTATCACTGGAGCAAAGACCAGCACATATTGGAATTATGGGTAATGAGATAGCTGACAGAATCGCAAAAAAACTCATTAGAAAGGTATAAAATTGATACAGAAATCTCTTTGTGTTTAGCAGAGGTTAATCAAGCTGTTAACCTAAAAATTAAGGCTTAATGGCAACAGGAGCACGAAGCCATCAAAGTCAAAGATATTTCTTTCATTTGCTAAAAAGGTCAAGTCTTTGGCTTATAAAAGAGCACTGTAGAAAGGATGAGGTGGTAAAGACCACACTAAGGTTAGGGCACTGCAGATTGAACCATGGGTTCAGGGTTACAGGGTAACAAATGTTAGGTGTCCAAGGTTTTTCAAATTAATTCACATTGTCTTTGTGGCCCTTAAGTGGATTAACCAGGTTTTGGAATGTTATGCTACAGATAGCAAATGTTCTCCTGTTTCAGGAAAATGAACATTATATTAATTTCATTGAAAATTTTAAGAAGTAGAGGGAAATATGAAAATGTTTTCTCAATTTGTTAAAATAGGTAAGGCGAACTGAAGATTAGGCAGTAGTTTCACCACATTCAACAGAAAAATAAGATGACGGTAGGATATGTTTTGCAAGAGTTACTGTGTGTACATTATACTTCCTGCATTAATATGAAGTATGATGCCCAAATTAACACAAAATAATTCTATTGTCTATATCAGCATTCTGTTTTCATGGCATATCTTCTCTAAATTCATATCATTCATATTCAGTGGAATACAGTATTCATGATGCACTATAAAGAAGTACGGGAAAAGTCCATTTAATTTGTTAAAAGGATAGATAGATAGATAGATAGATAGATAGATAGATAGATAGATAGATAGATAGATAGATAGATAGATAGATAGATAGATAGATAGATACTTTATTAATCCCAATGGGAAATTCACAATACTGCATTATACTAAAAATTAAATAATGTTTATTCAGCCACAATACTACTATATACTGTATATATATATATATATATATATATATATATATATATATATATATATATATACAGTGCATCCGGAAAGTATTCACAGCGCATCAAGTGCATCACTTTTTCCACATTTTGTTATGTTACAGCCTTATTCCAAAATGGATTAAATTCATTTTTTTCCTCAGAATTCTACACACAACACCTCATAATGACAACGTGAAAAAAGTTTACTTGAGATTTTTGCAAATTTATTAAAAATAAAAACATTGAGAAAGCACATGTACATAAGTATTCACAGCCTTTGCCATGAAGCTCAAAATTGAGCTCAGGTGCATTCTGTTTCCCCTGATCATCCTTGAGATGTTTCTGCAGCTTAATTGGAGTCCACCTTGTGGTAAATTCAGTTGATTGGACATGATTTGGAAAGGCACACACCTGTCTATATAAGGTCCCACAGTTGACAGTTCATGTCAGAGCACAAACCAAGCATGAAGTCAAAGGAATTGTCTGTAGACCTCCGAGACAGGATTGTCTCGAGGCACATATCTGGGGAAGGTTACAGAAACATTTCTGCTGCTTTGAAGGTCCCAATGAGCACAGTGGCCTCCATCATCCGTAAGTGGAAGAAGTTTGAAACCACCAGGACTCTTCCTAGAGCTGGCCGGCCATCTAAACTGGGGAGAAGGGCCTTAGTCACGGAGGTGACCAAGAACCCAATGATCACTCTGTCAGAGCTCCACAGGTCCTCTGTGGAGAGAGGAGAACCTTCCAGAAGGACAACCATCTCTGCAGCAATCCACCAATCAGGCCTGTATGGTAGAGTGGCCAGACGGAAGCCACTCCTTAGTAAAAGGCACATGGCAGCCCGCCTGGAGTTTGCCAAAAGGCACCTGAAGGACTCTCAGACCATGAGAAAGAAAATTCTCTGGTCTGATGAGACAAAGATTGAACTCTTTGGTGTGAATGCCAGGCGTCATGTTTGGAGGAAACCTGGAACCATCCCTACAGTGAAGCATGGTGGTGGCAGCATCATGCTGTGGGGATGTTTTTCAGCGGCAGGGACTGGGAGACTAGTCAGAATAAAGGGAAAGATGACTGCAGCAATGTACAGAGACATCCTGGATGAAAACCTGCTCCAGAGCGCTCTTGACCTCAGACTGGGGAGACGGTTCATCTTTCAGCAGGACAACGACCCTAAGCACACAGCCAAGATATCAAAGGAGTGGCTTCATAATTAATAAGACTGAAAGCCCACCACAAAATCTTTGAATATAGTTCATGAATTTACAGAACGTGGTAGAAGGGAAGGAAAAAATGCCCCCAATAAATTGTACAACACAAGCACATCCTCCACCACTATATACCTTACATAGAACATAAAAATGAAATAAATTATTCATTGCATAAAATGAGGAACTAGGAGAGTGTAGTGTTTTAAATCTTCAGTCCCTCGAGCTTTTCTGCATTTCCCAATGCAAATGTTGGTTCCCACCAGGGACTTTAATTTCCAGTCACAATCTAAATATATGTTGTTTTCTTAGATGGTGAAGCTAAATGAACACAGTGAAGGTGTGGCTTTCAGGCCATGGTTGTTCCCTGTTTCATCTCTGCTGCTTCTGGGTTTTGGATATTGTTATCTGTTTTTGGCCTTTTAATCTTGTATGCAGACATATTAAAGCTAAGTGTTCTAATAGGCAGACCAGTGTGTCAGGAATGGCAATAGCTTAAGAACAGATCTTAATGACGTTTTCACAAACACTGCAAATTTACATTTGCTTCAAAGGTGGAGACGTTGATGTTGCAAAGTTAATTTATTTGGCCTGTATTGATTATGTTATCATAACTGAATTATGTTTTTTAATACCCATAGTAAATTAAACTCATATCAGTCTCTAAAATCATATAATTAAATAATGACATACATAATATATATAGAACTGTATTTTGGCTAAATAAACATTATTTAATTTTACCTAAAATAGATAGATAGATAGATAGATAGATAGATAGATAGATAGATAGATAGATAGATAGATAGATAGATAGATAGATAGATAGATACATGTGCTGCTTCAGTTTGTCCCCCCAGAAGCTGCACCCCCCACCCAAATTTTTTCACCAGCCACCACTGATGAGAAATGTAATATATTTTTAGTGTAATTCTTGAGCTGTGTCATTCAAACATGCCATTTAGTCCCCCTGGTTTGTTGGACAGGACATGGGAAACTAGGAGATGGTGGTGCCAGACCTTTCTAGCTGCCTCCGTTACCTACTGACACACCCTAAATGTCTTGTTCACAGTGGTGCATGGAAAGGTGGCTCCTACACATGGCAAGGAACCCCAACCTGTTTTTAGCAGATGTAGTCACACAAAGGAGGCAAGAAATCCCCTTGTACATTTTATTTTGTTATTTATGTTATTTGGTAGTGTGCTGGAGAAAAGACATGCCATATGCATTTGAAAGGAATAATTTGAATGTGAAAGGTATATGTGTACAAAGTTGATGGATTTGTAAAACACCATTGTAACTGGTCCTGCAAAACACCAAGTTTATCAAATGATGATAAAGTGGAACACTACTGGTTTTAAAACAGGAAAACAGGCAGTTAGAGTGCCACCCTGACGACAACATTCTTTACAGAATACTTGGGATTCAGACTTGTAGAAATGCAGGAGATTGATAAAGAATCATCCAGTCTAGCACCCCTGTTGTCACAGACTGTCATTCTGGTCCCAGGAAATGATTCCAGAGCTAAAAGTGACAACAGGTAGGATTTAAAGTTTACAAATATGAAACTCTTGAGGCAAAAGAAGAGCTAGAGCAAATGTTCACTGCTGGAAGAAAGCCAGGCCAGGGTCATGGATATGTGTACTAGATATGGTCATGCTGTGTGAAGTGAGATCATGCCGAGTGACATAAAATACTCCAAAACCAAAGCGAATGAGCAGAAAGAAAAGTAAAGTTATTTTTACAGGTAAACGCAGCACAGCAAAACCAAGCAACTCTTCTATCTGTACCCTAGAGGTTGTCATTGACATTGCAGATTATAATCAAAAGATTCCCTCAAAAGTCCACCATGGTGATTATCATAACAGAGGAGCGTGTTATGAAGATCATATCACTATGTACTCCATGATCTGCTAAACACTTTTAAGTGCGCTACCCGTTATGTGCCAGTACAGAATTCTTACTTAAACTATTTAAAAAATACATTTGTAGGAGTTTATGAATGCACTTCATTTTCTGGCAACTTTATTTATTTACTTAATAATTTTTTCCATAGATCAGATATTACCTGTTTCTTTTATTACACTAGTTGCCTGAACTCCACCCTAATTATACTTCAGATGTACTCATACTTGTTACTCCATTCTCCTAGAGACAGGTGCTTATTTATCCTGATTTTTGCATCTGTACAACATCACAAGTTTACAAACTTTCAGTTGTACAAAATGCAGTTTTTCTTACTTTACTGTATTTGTTAAAGTGCTCATCAATTAAATATGTATAAATAGAAAATGTAGAAAAACAATAAAAAAGTATAATGTCACAAATTAAAGTTACATGCAAATGTTTGTTAACCAAAAATCTAAATACCAAGCAAATGCTAAAGAAAATGAAGTAATAATCAAAGAAAAAGAGCAGAGATAAACTGGAAATGACAGTGAAGTTTAGTTTTTAGTAATTACCTATTAACAAAAAATGAGGATCTTAAAAGAGGAATATGCTGTATTTTAATAGCAAAGTAAAAATGTAAACTTTTTTTTAATAAAAACTAAATTATTAAAAAAAGCAGTCATACATAAACAAAAATGGAAACAATTACAAAATGAAAAAAGTGAAATCAAGCACACATACATTTGTAAGTCAATAAAATAAACTACATAATTTCTGAGTATGTAAAATACCTTACAAAAAATCAGAAAAACAAATGACAGGGATTAAATGGTTAAAGAACATAATTAATAACACAAGGAAAAAAACCTTAATAAAAAAGAAATAAACCTTAATAAACTCACAAATATATAAAAATGATCACATTTATCAAAATAGCACAGAAAACAATTAAAAAATTCTGCAGTGGGCTGGCCCCCTGCCCAGGGTTTGTTTCCTGCCTTGTGCCCTGTGCTGGCTGGGATTGGCTCCAGCAGACCCCCGTGACCCTGTGTTAGGATATAGCAGGTTGGATAATGACTGACTGACTGACAATGAAAAAATTAGGAAAGATGCCTGCATAGTTTGTTATGTTCTTGGGTGGACCCTCCTTATAGCAAGTAAGCATTTAAAGAGAAAATTTTCTGTCACACTCTAGGCACACACAGCTACTTGTTTAATACTACATTGAAAAATGACAGGACATGCACAAAACTGAGAGAAAATGGGGCTGCACTTTTGATTTAAAGATTCGCCTTTCAGCCTAACTAATTGGTCAGTAGTCCTGCCTTCAAATCAAAGGCTCAATCTGGTTTGAAGGGGCTTCCTGTTTGTGGGTAAGTAACATATAGAAACAAAATATATAATTTTTGGGTGGAGCATTCTTCTAATTAGTGATTTAATATATATGGACATAAGGAAGCATTGAACTTGTATTTTATGTATGTGTGTTACTTACGTGTGATTTTTCAAAATGCAAATGTCAGACAAATACAATATTACACAAGATCTATAGATGACTTGTAGTATTTAGCATTTTTAAAACTCAAGTTCCAATGTATAACACAAACAATATAGCATTGCTGTGGCGGGTTGGCACCCTGCTCGGGATTGGTTCCTGCCTTGTGCCCTGTGTTGGCTGAGATTGGCTCCAGCAGACCCCCGTGACCCTGTGTTCGGATTCAGCGGGTTGGAAAATGGATGGATGGATATAGCATTGCAGTTAATACTACAAGCCACACTAGTAAGTCTGAGTGGGAATTCTTTTAGTTAAAGAAAACTTCAGTCTTCATGTTTGGTGTAAAACAAACTTACAATGCATTTATAGGCTAGAACATTACATTTGTTTTCTAAATTACACCTGAAAGCACCTAGATCTTAAAAGTATAATTTTTTTTATGAATTAATAGTGCAGATTATAGCAGAAGGAGAGCCCTTTCGTTGGTACTGTAATAAACTGACAAGGTTAATTCAAGAACAGCTCTGTTTCTATCAGTCAGATAAAATGAACTCAGCTCATTTTATATTAATGACTATTTGTATCTTCTTAGTAAATCAACAATACACAATTTTTTTCTAATTTTAAAAGATGTAAATGGTTTTAATAGTGTACAACCACACTTTCTGCAGTGAATTTCCCAACATGCAAAAGGTTTCAATGACTGCTGTCAGCGAAAGGTCATACACACATGAGTTGAAAGGCAATATTCATAGATAGAGAACACAAAAGAAAGAACATTGGTTATCTGCAATAAATGTATATTAATATGGAAACCTAAAGCACAGGTTACATTTTGTTGCTCTGATGCATCAAATGCTTCTCCTTAGTTTTATGATAAGTACTGGATTGATTAAGTTATACCAAAGACAATCTTTCAAAACAGATTACTGATCTTTTTAGTTTAACATCTTAAATTAAACAATTATCTTTATTGCTTGCTTTGAACATGAGTCTTGATAATATGACCTGCATTTTATCAAGAAGATAATGAAGTTCTAGAACTAGTAGTTTTTATTAGCATGACTTAACCCCCTTTGTGTAGTGGCACAGTAGTCAGCAGAGTTACTAGAGGCTATACATTCTTCCTGTGTTCCTTTTTTATGTGTATTATGTGGTATTCCAGTTTGTTCATACATTCCTAAAGAAATACATTAGGCTATTTGATAACTCCAAACTGGCCACATATGATTGAAGGTGCCTTCTGAATAAATTGGAGCCCTATCTGTTGTTGTTTTCTATCATGTGCCCAATGCTGCTAGAATAGTGTCAAACTCTCTGTGACTCTGAATTCAACTAATTAAATTGGTTCAGTAAATGGATGAAAGGAGTCAGTAAATGAATAAGTGGACACATCTTCCAATTTCCTTAGTTTAATTACAGTTGTCTCTTTAAGTTCTAATGTTGTTGTGAATTAGCCAAAACTCAAGGGATCACCCTAAACACTGTCCCAGAATTCTAGAAGTGAAGTACGCAATGAGATGTATGCATTTGGTACTTGAGGATTTCCTGATATAATATATTTATTCTACTGCAATTAATATTTGTCTGGAAAAAGCCTGAAGCATTGGACTGCACATTGATAAGAATAAATTTAATTTAGATCTCTGGGCATAACACATAGAAATTGATGTTTGGCCAATTATTAATCTCAAAAAGCATATTTAACATGGAGGCAGATAAGCATTTCTGAATATTTACTAGGCCAGTTGAGTGAGTGTTCTAATGGAAGACGCAGTGTTTGTAATACTGAATTATTCTCTAATATTTGTACAAATATAATAGAGTTTTCCAAAAAACTATCTCATGTTATGGTTGCTACCTGCAAGCTTGTTCAAGTAAGATTTTTGAGTTAAGATTAAGTCATTTATGCAATTTAACCTAATACTATTAATGCCTTTAACCTTTGTAAAAGTGTCAAAATAAATGTGCTGCAGAATAAAATGACATTCACAGAACAATCCAAAACCAATAAATTTCTTGTGTTAAATGAATTTGCATAATACTGAAAAATCTGTACTTTCCCTAACCTGCACTTCTCTAAATGACAATGTAATATTACACAGTAAGCAATTTTGTTAGAAAGAGTAGCCAATAAAGTTAGTCAAATCTACTTAGCATTTAGACTAACAAAACTAATAATGTAACACCTTCAAGTGAATAAGTCATGTTTATTAATGCCTGTGTAAAATATTACATACCGTATATCTGATAGATAGTATTTCCACTTCACCAGTCATTGTGTTTCACATTCACATTTTAAATGTTGAATATCTCTGAGTCATGCATTATTCTACAGCTAAAATTTTCATTGAAAAACTCACCATCTACATGTCTATGTAACCAAAGCTTTGTGGAACTGTAAAATGACCTGAACAAAAAGTATCTCTTCATGCAGATGATGTGGTGCTTTATATTACTCCTCCCTACTCATCACTTGTATATGCCCTTAATGCATTGCACTGATCCATCCATCCATCCATCCATTTTCCAACCCGCTGAATCTGAACACAGGGTCACGGGGGTTTGCTGGAGCCAATCCCAGCCAACACAGGGCACAAGGCAGGAACCAATCCCGGGCAGGGTGCCAACCCACCGCAGGACACACACAAACACACCCACACACTAAGCACACACTAGGGCCAATTTAGAATCGCCAATCCACCTAACCTGCATGTCTTTGGACTGTGGGAGGAAACCGGAGTGCCCGGAAGAAACCCACGCAGACACGGGGAGAATATGCAAACTCCATGCAGGGAGGACCCGGGAAGCAAACCCAGGTCCCCAGGTCTCCCAACTGCGAGGCAGCAGCGCTACCCACTGTGCCACCGTGCCGCCCATTGCACTGATGATGAAGAATAATTTAGGCCTTGCACATCATGTTAAATTTGATAGGTTTTCTTTAACTGCCTTACAGAAGTACTGTACACATACCTAAGGATCATTACACAACAATTTGAAGACCTATTCAAATCTATATTTCACAGTTTGATGGACTATGCTAAACAAGACATTGCCAACCAGGCAAGCATCCATCTCAAATTTGCAGGCAGAATTAATTATTAAAACGAATATACCCCCAAAAATCTATATACAGTGCATCTGGAAAGTATTCACAGCGCATCACTTTTTCCACATTTTGTTATGTTACAGTCTTATTCCAAAATGGATTAAATTCATTTTTTTCCTCAGAATTCTACACACAACACCCCATAATGACAATGTGAAAAAAGTTTACTTGAGGTTTTTGCTAATTTATTAAAAATAAAAAAACTGAGAAATCACATGTACATAAGTATTCACAGCCTTTGCTCAATACTTTGTCGATGCACCTTTGGCAACAATTACAGCCTCAAGTCTTTTTGAATATGATACCACAAGCTTGGCACACCTATCCTTGGCCAGTTTCGCCCATTCCTCTTTGCAGCACCTTTCAAGCTCCATCAGGTTGGATGGGAAGCGTTGGTGCACAGCCATTTTAAGATCTCTCCAGAGAAGTTCAATCGGATTCAAGTCTGGGCTCTAGCAGGACATTCACAGAATTGTCCTGAAGCCACTCCTTTGATATCTTGGCTGTGTGCTTAGGGTCATTGTCCTGCTGAAAGATTAACCGTCGACCCAGTCTGAGGTCAAGAGCACTCTGGAGCAGGTTTTCATCCAGGATGTCTCTGTACATTGCTGCAGTCATCTTTCCCTTTATCCTGACTAGTCTCCCAGTCCCTGCCGCTGAAAAACATCCCCACAGCATGATGCTGCCACCACCATGCTTCACTGTAGGGATGGTTCCAGGTTTCCTCCAAACGTGACGCCTGGCATTCACACCAAAGAGTTCAATCTTTGTCTCATCAGACCAGAGAATTTTCTTTCTCATGGTCCAAGAGTCCTTCAGGTGCCTTTTGGAAAACTCCAGGTGGGCTGCCATGTGCCTTTTACTAAGGAGTAGCTTCTGTCTGGCCACTCTACCATATAGGCCTGATTGGTGGATTGCTGCAGAGATGGTTGTCCTTCTGGAAGGTTCTCCTCTCTCCACAGAGGACCTCTGGAGCTCTGACAGAGTGACCATCGGGTTCTTGGTCACCTCCCTGACTAAGGCCCTTCTCCCCCGATTGCTCAGTTTAGATGGCCGGCCAGCTCTAGGAAGAGTCCTGGTGGTTTCGAACTTCTTCCACTTACGGATGATGGAGGCCACTGTGCTCACTGGGACCTTCAAAGCAGCAGAAATTTTTCTGTAACCTTCCCCAGATATGTGCCTCGAGACAATCCTGTCTCGGAGGTCTACAGACAATTCCTTTGACTTCATACTTGGTTTGTACTCTGACATGAACTGTCAACTGTGGGACCTTATATAGACAGGTGTGTGCCTTTCCAAATCATGTCCAATCAACTGAATTTACCACAGGTGGACTGCAATTAAGCTGCAGAAACATCTCAAGGATGATCAGGGGAAACGGGATGCACCTGAGCTCAATTTTGAGCTTCATGACAAAGGCTGTGAATACTTATGTAAATGTGCTTTCTCAATTTTTTTATTTTTAATAAATTTGCAAAAATCTGAAGTAAACTTTTTTCAGGTTGTCATTATGGGGTGTTGTGTGTAGAATTCTGAGGAAAAAAATGAATTTAATCCATTTTGGAATAAGGCTGTAACATAACAAAATGTGGAAAAGGTGATGCGCTGTGAATACTTTCCGGATGCACTGTATATAATTCACTAAGCCACCACCAGAGCAAGCAAGACACCCATGAAAGCACGCAGAGCAAAGCAAGACACCCATGAAAGCACGCAGGAAGGGGCGTGGATTCACTAAGCCGCTGACAAGTAAGACACCCATGGCGCATGCAGGAAGGAGCCACGGCCACCAACTCTAAGACCATTGGATACGACGACAACTCACAGAGCCATGCCCACCAACTCGGACGCGACACCTCGGAAAAACGCCGTCATTTATGTTCGTCTGTGCTACAGTACACATGGACCTCTGAGCCATGTTGACTTTTCGGTTACGACGCATGACCGCGTGCACCATTGCAAACTATTTTAAATGCTACATACAGCAATTCGCATCTGCGACAAACATGCGTCTTCTTAGATGGTCCTGCAGGAACACAGAAGACATTCCGGTTCCTCCCTGTGTGGATAGCGCTCTGAGTACTGAGAAAAGCGCTATATAAATGTAATGAATTATTATTTCCCTGCTCATGACCAGGCGGTGTGTATGCTTCAAGAACGAGGGTGGACGTGGCAGGACCATCAAAGAAGAGGCTGTGTATCGATATATATAATTCGCTAAGCCACCGCCAGATCAAGCAAGACACCCATGAAAGCATGCAGCGCTTTGAAAGCAGTCAACTCACAAAGCCCAGCCTACCAACTCACGCCCACCAATTCGAGCACACGTCTACCCACGCTCTCAAGGCATTCACGGTGCCTGCTCATGTGCCCGGACGGAACAACTCACTTTCGTCTCTGCTACAGTACACATGCACCACTGAGCCACGTTGACTTTTCATTATTCTTTTCGGTTTCAGCTGAATTTCCATATATAATCCACCAAGTCGTCCGACCGTGGGATACAAACGACAGAGCACCACCCAAGAACTCGAACCGCTAGAGAGACACGCCCACCAACTCTAAGAGCACCAATTCTAATACGCCTGCCCGCCTGACTGTTACCAGCATTCACTGCAATGTACTGGAGTGTAAAACCATCACAACTATCAGACACTGTCTATATCTAACAAGATATATAGATACTCATTATTCCCCGGCACGCGTCCACCCAAGCTCTCAAGGTATTCACAGTGCCTGCTCATGTGCTCGAACACAACAACTCGCCACACACAAATCTTGCTTAATTTGACTCAACACGGGAAACCTCACCCTGCCCGGACACAGAGAGGACTGACAGATTGATAGCTCTTTCTCGATTCTGTGCGTGGTGTTGCATGGCCGTACTTAGTTCGTGGAGCAATTAGTCTGGTTAATTCCGAAAACGAATGAGACTCCCTCCTGCTTAATAGTTACGCGATCGCCAAGCGGTAGGCGTCCAACTTCTTAGAGGGACAAGCAGCTTTCAGCCACGTGAGATTGAGCATTAATAGGTATGTGATGTCCGGTACTGCACGCGCGCTACACTGAATGGATCAACGTGTGTCTATCCGGCGCCGACAGGCGTGGGTAAGCCGTTGAACCCCATTCGTAATGGGCACCGGGGCTTGCAATTGTTCCCCACGAACGAGGAATACCCACTGAGTGCGGGTCATACGTTCCCTCTGAATACATCCCTGCCCTGTGTATGCACCCCACCCCCCTCCTACTACCATGGTCGGGTGACTTGGTGGATTATATATAGAAAAGCAGCCGGAACTGCAAAGAACAATGAAAGGACAATGTGGCTCAGAGGTGCACAGACAACAGCGACTCAGGTGAGGAGTTGGGGGCAGCAAGTCTTTGATAGGCTGCAACAAAATGATGAAAGAACGGGCGCATTTTTTTCACACAAGCTGGGTGGGTGGGTGTTAGTTAATTAGTTACTCGAAGGATTTCAAGATTTAATATGCACAAGTGGTAACACTGCAAAAGCAGCCCAAACCTGAAAAAACAGCTGGCAAAAAGTGGTCGACAAATTAAACGCATGTGCATTGTACTTACTGAACACAGCGTTACGGATTTTGCAAATGTTAATTTTTTTCCCTCGGGTATGCCTGCAGGAACACGTGCAGCGAGCGAGCGAGAGAGAACGAGCGAGCGACACACACACACATACAGGCGCGCACGAGAGAGAGAGCACTGGACGCATAAGAATATTAATATTTCATTACATTGATATACCGGTGTTTTCAGTATTCAAAGCGCTATCCACACAGGGAGGAACCGGGAAGCGAACCCAAAATCATCCACAGTCTCCTTACTAGAAAGCAGCAACACTACCACTGCGCTACAAGGCAGAGAATGCAGTTAAAGAATGCACCGGGCTCGATTTTATTTTCACTTTTGTTTGGATAACTGTGTTGTTCAGGAAGTGTTCACCCATCAATACATAATTATGCGGCGCGCCGCAGGTTGGCTAGTTCTATATAATTTTCAATGTATTCTAATATACATAAACCAGTCCTTCTTTAAAATATAGGTGTAATTGTAACTAAATCTGAGCATTTTCCTAGTGTCTGCATGAGTTTTCCTTTGTATTTTTATGCCACATCCCCAAAGATTTGCTGTTTAGGTTAGTTGTTGACTCCAAATTGGCCTCATTGTGTCTGAGTGTGAGTGTGTGTGACTATGTGCCTGAAATGGCAAGTTTGTTACCAACCTTGTACCCAGTGCTGCCAGTAAAAGTTGCAATGCATTGCCATTCTGAATTTGTTTGACTGAGTTTCAGAATATGTCTAAGTATGTACAGTATGCAACTTTATGTATGTGGAATAAAGAGAGCTCAATGATAAATAAGATATTTCTAAAAAAAAAATCAAAAAAACAGAAGGATGTTACATAACTTTATTTCAACCACTGAGTTACAAAATGTTGTTAGTATTACACTATGGAAGGTATCAGAAGGAAATTAGATTGTTCAGGCCTAGTTAGTCTTTGAGAGAAAGTCCTGCACTAATTCCTCCCTGTATGATTTGCCCTTTTCTTCAATAGCTAACTAACTAACTAGCTAACTAACTAACATAACTAAACCGAAATTCATTGGTTCAACACTCATTAAAATATAGTACCAATTTAGGAGGTGCTTGAAGACTAAGATGCTGTTGTCAATTGTACCCTTACAAGACAACCATGAAGTATGTAAAATTTTAATATTTAGTGTTTGGAATGCACTTGTAATCTTTACAGATCGGAACATTTACAATATTTTTGCATCCTTTGGGTAACTATACTTCTCATATAACCTTTCATTAAAATATCTACAACTAAAAAACTTACAATGCTGGTCATCTTCTCTAACCTGTCCTCACTATCTATTGTAGAATTACATTTTCGGATCATGAAAAAGATGTGAAAGGCTGCCCTGGATAAAATGCATTTCAGTCTGGGTGAAACATGCTATCTAGACTTTTCAAAATTCACCCGATTCAAGACTCTAATAGTAATGTGTGATGCTGTCAGACAACTGCTTTACCCAGTTGCACATTTTGGTTATATCGCCTAACTTTTGTATCACAAAAAGACAGATACAGAAGTTAAAGAGAGAATGAATAAAGGCAGGTTCAAGAGCCACTGGAGGTGTACTGAAGGAATGAGAGAAGCAGCTGTGAGAAGTGCCTCTCAGAGGAGTGTAAGGCCAATACTCTAGGGGTGAAGAAGGCCATTCGGCTGAGCATTTTTTAGGGCAGCTGGATTGGCACAATGCCCACTCTTGTGTAAGGTCGAGGAGTGGCAGCAAGAGCAGGAGCTGGCAGCCCATAGGACAGCAGAGACCTGAGTCTATGAGAAAAGGTTGGCTGTGCCTGTCAGAAGGATCCTGTATGGGGTAAGCAGAGAGGATGTTGGTTTTATAAAGGAGGCACTGGGGACTGAGATTTTAGAATGGTCTCCTGCTTTGGAATTTTAACCTCAGTTTTAAAGGATATTTGATACTTGATTGAGGGCCTCATAAAACAAGATAACAAAAGTATCATATATCTGTGAGGAAGCTCCTTATTTTGACTGCTTCATTCCAGAAATCAGCTTCATCACTTCAAAGGAGATGGAAGAACTGGGAAGTAGGAAGAGAATTTTTAATGTGCTGGGGCTGGTAGGAGCTGTAGCAAAAGTAACTGGGTGAATCAGTTGGCTTTTAATAGACTGGGGTTTTAATTCCTGTAAATCTGGTTAAAAAGCAGATGTCAAAGAATGGAAGGTTTGTAGTAGATATGATAACTGTGAATCTAAGAGATGGATGGAAACTGGTAAAACCATTAATGAATTCCAGAAGCTGGCCTCTGAAGCAAAATCATAATCATTCATATATCTTTTGTACAGGTTCAGTATAAAACCCAGGAAGGAATAAAAGAAATGCTTTTCTACCGTCAATGAAGAGGCTGGCATACTGTATCTAGGTTCCTTCCTGTTGCCCATTTCAAATCGACTGACCTGGTGATAAACATTGTTATCAAAAGATTCACATTGATACAACTCCTCACTAACTCAGCTAACACAAAAAATGTGCACAATATTTAGTATTTTTGCAATAGTTTAACAGTGTGAGTCTCTTAAAATGTGGAAAAAAATCCTGCCCAGACAGATTTGGTAAGTATTTGTTACCTTGGGAAGCTGTGAGGATAGGGCCACAACTCTACTCTTTCTACCCCTTTATATTTATTTTCTGACAGATTAATTACAATAGAAGATCTATAATAAAACAGACACATTACAGTTTACAAAAGATAAAAAAAAAATCAGTCAAATCAAAAATAAAATTAAAAGTCAGTCACATCAAATATATAATTAATCCAGTAAATCACTTAACAAGAGTTAAGGATTATTAATCCAGAAATGGAGCACACAAAAATTCAGTAACAGAAACAATGGTGGCTGTGGCAAGATGAAAAAAAATCATACTGGAAAAGAAAAAGAATTTGCAGTCCCATGGATTTCAGATACATTAGTCTTTAACATTTAAAGGACATTCAGAGACAATACTATGCAAGTATGAGTCTCAAACATTCTGGGACATTTTCTGAACAGTTTTAGAGCTCTATTTAATTTCCTTTGGGTACTGACTTCTTAGAGCATAACAAGAACAAAAAGTACAGCAAATGCCATGGTGTTTTCAGTGAGGTCTTCAATCATAAACTTCTATTTTCATAGCCACATTCATTGACACAAATCTGTGATGTGTATTATAGTGCTCCACTATACTTCCCATATCCCTGTCTTCATTTATCCTGTATAGATTTCAAGGAATTATGTGTTCTAAAAACATAAAACACAAGCTGTCATTGAGGAATGATAAAATAGACTATAGTTTATTCTGTCACTATGCAATAGTTCTGTCAATGTAATCTCTCTATTATAAAAGAAAATCTTGAGATGTGACGAGGCTATTGCCAAGAGACTTTTTCAAGTCCTGCCCGCCTCTCAACTATTTACGGTTAACGGCCCACGCCCACAGTCCTCTCATCTCTCGTTCGTATGAATGTTTTTGTCAGACACAATTCCTCCGCTCTCAACTCTTATAAATTTTTATGTTTTCCTCACTTTAAGTTCCCAATAAAAGAAGACTTATTATGTCCAAATCTTATTGAAGAATTTCATCGTGAAGAGTTATCAACACAGGAAATCATAGCACTGAGAAACGATGAAGTAAAACGAATTAACGTTTGGTGGCGATGGTACAGAAGATGAAAAATTCAACTTACAATATCCCGTAGAATATCTACAACCATTAACACTGTCCTGTCTTCCACCGACCAAATTACTGTTGAAAGAAGGATGTATCGTAATGTTATTGTGTCATTTACGTATGAGTGATGGGCTATGCAATAAGACAAGATTAGTTGTTTTCAAAATTGGTCGAACAATGTAAAATTTTAACAGGCGACAAGAAAGGTAATGTAGTACATCTTCCGCGGATAACATTAGGACCAAAGGAGATCTTGATATGTCATTCGTATTAAAACATTTACAGTTTCCCATTAGAATAACTTTTGCTATGACAATTAACAAATCACAGGGACAAACATTCAAAAAAGTCGGTTTATTTATTAGGGAGAAAGAAACGATATTCACTCATGGGCAGTTATATGTTGCGTTTTCACGATGTAACTCCAAAGATGGAATCAAAATTCAATGCGATATTGACAAACAGTTAAGTTTTACAGTAAAAGTGTACATTTAAAAAGTATTTTGTGTTTTAATTTCAAAGCCAAACAGAACAAAAACGTATAACGCAACAAATACCTCTAACGGAACATGAAATATAATTTTCTTTCAATTTATTACGTTTTGCTATTTTTTACTATGGTTAATTACTCGCTGTAATGTAAAATAGTTAGGTCTATTATGCATATGTAACAATTCCCATGACAATAAAAATCTGTTGTACATCCGCTTCCCCAAACACAAGCAGCAGAGCTGTGAAGTGGCTAGCGCGTAGCGCCTGCACAGGGGTTGGCGAGCGAAGCGAGCAGGGGGCAGAGCCTCCTAGTTTGTTATAAATGTGAGGTCAAGAAAGAGAAACCAACAGGTCTGTAAGATACGAACAACAGGAGACAAACATAATTCAAAACAAGCAAGAGACAAAAATCAGAAAGTCAATAGCATAGACGTTAAAAGCAAAAATCTGAAACTGAAATCAAGAGTCGTAAAAGGTTGCCAGGAGTCTAAATATCAAGCATTCTTTAATTAAGTCACTAGAATCTTTTAGAGAATATATCCCTAAACTTGCACTCCACACAGATGTGTTCTCTTGTAAAGCACTGCATGTGTGACGTCAACAAAACATCCAGGAGAACTGTTAAATCCTAACAATTGGGCCGGCAAAGTGGCAGATCCCAAATCAAAACAAATCGGTGTCACAGAAAATAGAAAAGATGACATAAATAAAAATTCTCTTTTCTGCTAAACAAATATAGAAAGTAAATTACAACAAATTTGGATTCACCATTCTGCCTCTTCCCTTTTCAACAGTCAAGTGAACGTTGTTTACAAATTTCCATTTCTAGTTAGTTATAATTTAGTCTTAATTTTTCTATGGATGTTACAGCACACTGCAGTGGGTTGGCACCCTGCCCAGGATTGGTTCCTGCCTTGTGCCCTGTGTTGGCTGGGATTGGCTCCAGCAGACCCCCGTGACCCTGTGTTCGGATTCAGCGGGTTGGAAAATGGATGGATGGATGGATGTTACAGCACACATTATTGATTTCGGCTCATATTCCCTTAAGTAAAGAGGTATTCCTCATTGCGCTCTTGCCCTCCTACGTGCAGCAACATCCAATGTCTGAAAAGATAATAATGATAACAATAGAATATAGTGGTAGAAGGAATGAATGTACAAAATAACAATTGAAGAGAATTTTAAATTAGAAAATTCCAAATGTTTGACATATTTTTCCCCAGCATTACAGTACAAATGCAAAGGTCAATTTGTGTTAAATACTGCAGATCCAACAATACTAATGTTGGACAACCCAACCTGCTCCCATGCGACAGACCCAGATATTCAAACGCTCTTTCACTCACACCAATTCTTTCTCAGGATTGCTCTCTTTCTTGCTGTTTTGGATTTGATTCCTTCCATACATTTTTATCTCTCTCTCCCCCTTTTACTCTATTCTTTCATATTTTGTAGTGTAGGTGCCAAGCTACTTGCCACACAGAGTTGTTAATGAGGGGTAGATGTGCTGATCTCTCAAATGCACATACATACTTAAGTTGACCACTTTGCCATCCATTAAGTGTTCTCATGTCTTCCAACCCTTGCTTCAGCTACACTACCAACCTGAGTCACACCTTTCACTAAAAATAAACTGGACCTGCTGTTTTACAGTGGCCCCTTGATAGAGAGCGTCACACACCACTACAAATGAAATTCAAAGATGGATGTCCAATATTTCGCCAGATTTGTGGAGCCTCACCATGTGAGCAGTGGAGTCATCCATGGCAAGACTGAATAAACCTAACAGAACAGCTTTTTTATCAGTTAGGTTTATTTATGTAACATATTTAAATATGTTTTCATTTATACCAATCAGAAAACAGATAAATGGTATATTCTAATAGCATCCCTTAGACTTAATATTATGTAAAGGTGCACAAACTCTCATCTCTAATTTAAACGTGTCTGTACTTCCTAGTCCAAGTATCAACTAAACGGCCAAATACAAATTTCTTTGGAGTAGTGTTCAAGAAAGTCATATTTTGGTTTAGATTGATACTTGGGAATGACTGTCTTGAACAAAATTTGAACAGCTGAAGTATTTGTTTCAAAGTGCACAAAGTTTCTTTTGAAACAGAAAATTCAGATGTATCTTTTAAATCCACTAGGATTTCACCTGTTTGATCCAATACCAATAAAAGAAATGTTAATAATGGCCATTTTTTATGTCCGTTATCTCCAAAGGTATTTTTTGATAGATATGTCTTTTGAATTTTTTGAAGTCTGTTTATTTTGTCTGAACCCTCATAAGGAAATGTTTGTATAATATGATTTAGACAATCTAGGGTGATATACTTGTCGGAAATCAATTTCTGCAAACATAATGAATGCTCAAAATGCACAAAGCCTTCAAAAAGGTCATGTAATAAATATATAAGGCAGAAAACCAGAAACTGGATGAAAAGACCTCAAGTTTTTAGCCAAAACAACTCTGATTTGACACCATTAACAGATATACTGTAGGTGTTGGTTTTCAGTTAGTTCAGCAATAAACTTTCAATTCTCTAATTTAACAGACCTTAAATTAAACTGTTTAGCTTCTTTGATCTAAATATCTAATAATAAAGTGACACAAAATCTGCAGAATTTGTAAGGTCTGAAACACTCAGGAAATATAGCATTACTATGAACACTAAGTTATCTGCTGAAACTGTAAGAACAATTCCTTTTATATGATCAGCCAACTGTTTAATAAATAACCATTTACTGTAAGTCCTTAGCAATGTCTCTAAAATGGTGTCATACTGAAATTCATTAATATCATTATTCCTTCAGAGCAGAGTTAATTGGACAGGCTGCAATCTAGATCAAAAGAATCATACCCAATTTAATATTACACAAAAAACTACAGTTGCTTAATGTGTTTTCCAATAAGTTCCAAGTAATTACATGTTTTATAATCTTTGTATGTATGTATATAGTCTATGTATGCACTCACTCCTATTTTGAAGTTGTTTCCATCACAAAATGTATTGGTTTTAGAGTAATTACGGTCAAAAAAGTATTATAATGCCAGAGGGCTGGCATCAATGTTAACACTTTGGTCTAACTGTATAATTCAACAACAGCCTAAGAACCTTTACCAAGGACACATACAAAGATGTTTTCTTTTTCTTTAATCTAAAAACATAATCTATAGGTAACAATATCTTCTATGTTCAATGACTGATTCTATGGTAATATCTACTAAATCATTAATAACAGACTGGCTAACCTCACAATTATTTCTCTCCAAAATGTCTCCAATTTTTTTTCCAGGATGACTGATTGCGAGTGAAGTGGTTTAATTTAAACTTTCATCAATCTGTTGGTTAGAACTTTTTGTCAGATGAAGAACAGATTGTGTGCGAAGAAAGAAAAAAGTATGTTGTGCTGAGTTCCAGCTTCTCCACTTCTTTATTTAGATGTCCATCAAAATTATTTATTATTAGGTTATTATTAGGATCGAGTTTATGGCCTGTATGATCACTATATAAAATGGATAGCTTGAAATCTTATAAGACTGAGCCTTATACCTCCAAATTTTCTTTAAGCTAAATGTGGCATATATATTGTTCTGAAAGTTACAGCTTAATAATGGACATTTTCAGGTGCTTTCTTATATCTTATATCTTAATTCCTTGGGTTGTTTAAATATGTTGAAGGTTAGAGAAAGTCAAAGATTCAATCATATTACGTTCTGTTTGGGTGGAGATTTATAATAGGATAATGAAATATCTTTAGTGTAGGTATGGAAAAAATACATCTATCACTCACTTCCTATTATGTAATAGGACCTTAAGAAACACTTCTTTAGGTTTTCATAACACTTACATAGCATCAGTAAAGTGTTTATTCATCTTTTCAATGTAACCTACTGTAGCTGCATTTATCCAAAAGTACCAAATATCTGCAGCTTTAGTTTGCTTCATGGGATTCTGGCAATAGCTTGACGCATTGAAATGATTCCAGAGACAAAATATCTTCCTTTTTAAAAGCTTTAATAAAAATTCAAGGTAAAACAGTTCACACAAAAAATTGATATAGCAAAGAAAAGGTTTTGTTTAAGAAATGTTCTGTTTAAAACTTATATTTCCAGTTTCATTCTATAGTTTGCTCGTACAATTGAACCATTTCTAGATGATCAGAAATTAAGTCAACACTAATATGAATTTAACTTAAAGCATTACCTTTCTAAGATTGGCTGTTACATCTACTAACAAAACTTCACTTTGGAGCAGTCTGAAGTGGCTCAACTGAGACACATTTTTCTTAATATTCACATTTAGTATAAGACCTATGAATCCTTCATATTAACAAGTAATTTTACTGTAGTGTCAATATGCCACACTGCACAGAGATAAATAATCACATATAAGTATTATGAAAACCAGTAGAAGCCTTTGTCAAAATCTTATTACATAAGAGTAAATGGGTTTAGATGTGTTTTTGTAGTACCTAAACTAAAGTGTTACCAAAATGTTAATTATTTAAGTAATCTAGATCACTTTATAATACTGTAGCACCAGTGCCAAGTGCCATAATGGATCATTTGCTTTTCACGTCGCCACATTAGATGGAATTCATATGCAGCATTGCAGGCCTGCCATTTTTAAAGGCTTTCCTGCTGCTGGCTCTGAAGCTGCTTATTTACATGATGGATTGCAAGGCTGATGCAAATTGGCAGTGCTGTTACAATTTCAAATTTTAGTATGGAGTATTGATTGTAACTCAACTTGGACTGAAAACAACTTCAAGTTTTACTTGAGTGGTTGCAACATATCTGTTTCAACTGACGCATTACCCCACTCCCATCTTGTATTTACAATTGATATATTTCTTTCCCTAGAGTAAAACCTCAAGACATTTTGAGTTTGCTATGCAGACAGCTCATTCACATTGAAGGTCACATACTTAATATGCATGAATAACAGAAATCAACTAGTGCTTGTAAGGGACAACTCAGTGTCCCAGCTGATTTTGGCTTTGATATTGGAATGAAATGGTGGTGGTGGGGGGGGGACGGGGATAATAATATCCCCTTTCCATGCTAGGAGCTTGGTGTGGAAGGACGTTATAGCTGCTACAGTGGGGCTGGAATCCTAACAACAACTGAGCAACACCCAGGATGGACTTGGGAACCAGGAAGGAAAGCACAGTGGACAGAGTACACTAGGTGACATCGTTCCATCTAGCACGCCCCTTTATGGACCCCTGCAGGAGTTGTGGTCCCATGGGCGTGCCCTGTCAGGTTCTGTGGGGGCTGCCGGGAGAGCTGTCTGATAATGACGATACGAGGACTGCTGTCGTCCTGCCTGATCTGGAAATGCTTCCTGGAGGCAAGTGATTAAGTACCAAAAGTACTTCCAGATTCAGAGTGAAAAAGAGAGCCCTCCAATTGTCTCAGGTACTCAGAGTCAGGAGAGAAACTGGAGAACACTCCCCTTTGAGAAGGGAGGAAAATGGAAGAAACAAAAGGAGTGACTGACAGTATTGTACTGTGTTGTGTGAGGTGCTATGACACTGAAGGAAGAATGTCTGTAAAAGGTACAGGTTATTGCAAATAAAGTACTGGATTTCAACCTGCGACTCTGTGTTTGTAGTTGTGTCTGGAGTTTTGGGTGCTGGTACGCCCCTAAGTGGTCACATAGTTAAATTTTGTCTTCTGAAATAATTTCAAAGAAAATTCATGCTCAACCCTTGATTTACAAAGGCTATTCAAGCTGCAGGAAAGAGAGAAAGAGAGAGATTTATAAGGTTAGCAGTACATTGATGTTCAGTTGTTTTTGGGAGTTGTGGATAACAAAAGCTTATCCATTAAATACTTTAGCGTATATAGATTGTCTCTTATTTTTTCAATAAACTCATATGTCAAAAAGATGTAATTTATTTAATATTCTGAATATACATTTGGATTGTAGTACCATACATTTATTATTTTTATTATTTATTTAGCAAACACCTTTATCCATGGTGAATTACAAAACAAGTTAAATATATCTATACTAATAAAAGGCAAAGCCCTCACTGACTCACTGACTGACTGACTGACTGACTGACTGACTCATCACTAATTCTCCAACTTCCCGTGTAGGTGGAAGGCTGAAATTTGGCAGGCTCATTCCTTACAGCTTACTTACAAAAGTTAGGCAGGTTTCATTTCGAAATTCAAAGCGTAACGGTCATAACTGGAACCTCTTTTTTGTCCATATACTGTAATGGACTGCAGCTCGCTGGCCGTGGGAGGCGGAGTTGCATATCGCGTTATCACGCCTCCCAAGTAATCACGTGAACTGACTGTGAATGCAGTACGTACACAATTCAGAAGGCAGCGAAACAATAAGAAGCGAAGCACGGTGTAAACCGTAAGTTTAAATTAAGTTTATAGAAATGCTCCCGCTGCCGTTTGCAATACCATATTCGCGAGATACAAGTTTAATGAGAACACACGAGGTATAAACGAGATTTGGATCACTTTGTAATGGAGTTAAAATTGCTGTAGCAAGAAACTTTGAAGTGCCGGGTCTTAGCTAACATTAAATAAAGCCGTGGACATCGCAAAATCACACAAGAGAGCGGCTCACGTGAACTGACTGAACGCAGCAGGAGTGATCACTTCGCTACTGCGGAAACAAAGCACGGTGTAAACTGTAAGTTTAAATTAAGTTTATAGAAACGCTCCCGCTGCCGTTTGCAATACCATATTCGCGAGATACAAGTTTAATGAGAAGACACGACGTATAAACGAGACTTTGGATGACTTTGTAACGGAGTTAAAATTGCTGTAGCGAGAAACTTTTAAGTGCCGGGTCTTAGCTAACATTAAATAAAGCCGTGGACACTGCAACATCATACAAGAGAGCGGCTCACGTGAACTGACTGAACGCAGCACGTCGGAAACAAAGCACTGTGTAAACCTAAAGTTTAAATTAAGTTCATAGACCTACAAAAGGTTGCCATTGATTTGAGGCAAGATTGCTTTTCTCCTGTACAACTATACGTTGTATTCTCAAGAGTGTGCTTGCACAGCTTGGTCATATTACAACTGGAGTGCTGAACTGACAACGTGGTATACAAAGAGAACAATTACAATCATAATATGTATATATATATATATATATATCTATAATAATAAAAGGCAAAGCCCTCACTGACTCACTCACTCACTGACTGACTGACTGACTGACTGACTGACTCACTCTTCACTAATTATCCAACTTCCCGTGTAGGTGGAAGGCTAAAATTTGGCAGGCTCATTCCTTACAGCTTACTTACAAAAGTTAGGCAGGTTTCATTTCGAAATTCTACGCGTAATGGTCATAACTGGAACCTCTTTTTTGTCCATATACTGTAATGGAGGAGGGGGAGTCATGTATCGCGTCATCACGCCTCCTACGTAATCATGTGAACTGAAAACAAGGAAGAGATTTACAGCACAACTCAAACGTGGGAACGAAGGTAAATGACGTTAATTGTTGAGTGTCTTTTAATACTGTGTAAGCATACATATTAACACATGTGCAATTAAACGTGTGCATTTACGGGGTGATTTCTCAGGCTTAAAAGCTCACCTTTTATTAAAAAGGTAAATGCAAACTGTTTTCATTCTGAAGGGCACAAACCACGTTACATTTCAGCCGTTAAACGCACAAAAATGTCGGTACACCAGATAAATAAGCGCAACATATTATCAGTTGTATTGTATGCTTACAATACATATAGAAATGTATTAATCATTAACTAATAGTATGGGATGGTGTTTTTCGACTCGCGCCTTGATTTAAACAATTGCATGTCTTGGTGGGTTTGCGTAGCTTATTGTCAATATCTTTACACCTCTTTTTAAGACTTATTGACTGAAACGGGCTTTCACGAAAAAAGTTAGGGCTTTGCTACAGGATACACCCTCCACAAGTTAAGGAAGTAAAAATAAAGGTATATATTTCTGTTTTATTTAAACCTTATAAGGTCGTATGCATAGCCCCATTTGGCTGTTTTAGTTTTTTTTTTTTCTTTCTTCAGTAATATTTAATCTTAAAGAAAAACAACATATGCATTTTACTTTTTTTGTATCTCTTTAGTAATATTTTAGTGTAAAAGGATAACCAGTATTAACACATGTGCAATTAAACGTGTGCATTTACGGGGTGATTTCTCAGGCTTAAAAGCTCGCCTTTTATTAAAAAGGTAAATGCAAACTGTTTTCATTCTGAAGGGCACAAACCACGTTGGATTTCAGCTGTTGCAATCCGCAGCGGGAGCGTTTCTATAAACTTAATTTAAACTTACGTTTTACACCGTGCTTTGTTTCCCTTATGAACATGCTTGTATGCTTCACTCGCTCCCTTCTCAATTGTTTAATGAATTTTTTGTTCTTCACTGTTTGCGGCTCCTCCTTCATTTGTCCCTACTGCGTTCACAGTCTTTTCACGTGATTACGTGGGAGGCGTGATGACGTGACACTCAACTCCTTCTCCCACGGCCATCGAGCTGCCGTCCATTACAGTATATTGTGAAAAAAGAGGTTCCAGTTATGACCATTACGCGTTGAATTTCGAAATGAAACCTGCCTAACTTTTGTAAGTAAGCTGTAAGGAATGAGCCTGCCAAATTTCAGCCTTCCACCTACACGGGAAGTTGGAGAATTAGTGATGAGTGAGTCAGTCAGTCAGTGAGTGAGTGAATCAGTCAGTGAGGGCTTTGCCTTTTATTATTATAGATATGTGTGTGTGTGTATATATATATATGTATAATATATATATATATATATATATATATATATATATATATGTATATGTAGATATGTGTATATGTAGATATGTATACATGTATATGTATATATATGTTTACATAACCTCTTTAACACACTACTTCTCCGCTGCGAAGCGCGGGTATTTTGCTAGTGTATATATATATATATATGTAGATATGTATATGTATATATATGTGTCTGTATGTGTATATATATCTATACTAATAAAAGGCAAAGCCCTCACTGACTGACTGACTGACTGACTGACTGACTGACACACTCATCACTAATTCTCCAACTTCCCGTGTAGGTAGAAGTCTGAAATTTGGCAGGCTCATTCCTTACAGCTTACTTACAAAAGTTAGGCAGGTTTTATTTCGAAATTCTACGCGTAATGGTCATAACTGGAACCTGTTTGACTGACTCACTCATCACTAATTCTCCAACTTCCCGTGTAGGTAGAAGTCTGAAATTTGGCAGGCTCATTCCTTACAGCTTACTTACAAAAGTTAGGCAGGTTTTATTTCGAAATTCTACACGTAATGGTCATAACTGGAACCTGTTTGACTGACTCATTCATCACTAATTCTCCAACTTCCCGTGTAGGTAGAAGGCTGAAATTTGGCAGGCTCATTCCTTACAGCTTACTTACAAAAGTTAGGCAGGTTTCATTTCGAAATTCTACGTGTAATGGTCATAACTGGAACCTGTTTTTTGTCCATATACTCCAATGGAGGAGGCGGAGTCACGTATCGCGTCATCACGTATTACGCCTCCTACGTAATCACGTGAACTGAAAACAAGGAAGAGATTTACAGCACAAGTCAAACGCGGGAACGAAGGTAAATGACGTTAATTGTTGACTGTCTTTTAATACTGTGTACTTGTTGAGTGTCTTTTAATACTGTGTAAGCATACATATTAACACGTGCAATTAAACGTGTGCATTTACGGGGTGATTTCTCAGGCTTAAAAGCTCGCCTTTTATTAAAACGGTAAATGCAAACTCTTTTCATTCTGAAGGGCACAAACCACGTTAGATTTCAGCCGTTAAACGCGCAAAAATGTCAGTACACCAGATAAATAAGCGCAACATATTATCAGTTGTATTGTATGCTTACAATACATATAGAAATGTGTTAATCGTTAACTAATATTATGGGATGGTGTTTTTCGACTCACGCTTTGATTTAAACGATTGCATGTCTTGGTGGGTTTGCGTAGCTTATTGTCAATATCTTTACAGCTCTTTTTAAGACTTAATTTAAAAAGGCTTTCTTTTCTTCTTAATAAAAATTTAAAAGCAGTACTTTAAAAGCAGCGCTCACTTCACTCCCTTACGGGAATCGAACCTCGGACGTCAGCGCTAGAGGCTAAGCCCCTAAAATTGCGCCACGGCGTGTGGTTCGTTTATTTGACAGCATGTAGATCGGGGTAATTACATTCACGGCATTCGTAGTCTGATTCACAATCTGATTGTATGGGTGGTTACCTACCAGGTAACGCTTATGGTTAGCCAGCAAGTCATCTCGAAGTGATCACTCGAGTGAACGCAGCTTCACAAAAAAACAGATCCTTAACAAACTGTTATTGGTATATTTTCCCTCAATTTTAAAAGGTTTTCTTTTCTTCTTAATAAAAATTTAAAAGCAGTACTTCGCCGGTGCGAAGCGCGGGGATTTGAGCGACTGACGCATACAGACATATTCATGAGTGCAGGTACTTCGGAAAGAAAGCACCGTGTAAACCTAAACTTTAAATTAAGTTCATAGACCTACAAAAGTTTGCCATTGATTTGAGGCAAGATTGCTTTTCTCATGTACAACTATACGTTGCATTCTTAACAGTAAGCTTGCACAGCTTGGTCATATTACAACCTGAGTGCTGAACTGACAACGTCGTTTACAAACAGAACTATAACAATCGTAATAAACAAACAAAAAAAAAAGCGAAGAACCCTTGGATTTAATAAAAAGGCTCTTTCCTTGGCGAAGCAAGGAAAAAGGAAGACCTTATATGGCGTTCGTTTATAAAACAGCGGAAAAGCTCTGTTAAGACTGCTTCACAAAAAAACAGATCCTTAACAAATTGCTATTGGGATATTTTCCCTCAATTTAAAAAGCTTTTCTTCTTCATAAAAATTTAAAAGCAGTACTATTGGAGTTCTATTGGATTTAGGTCAGGCGAGGGTGGGGGCCAGTCAACGGTATGAATTCCTTCATCCTCCAGGAACTGCCTGCATACTCTCCTCACATGAGGCTGGACATTGTCGTGTACCAGGAGGAACCCAGGACCCACTGCACTGGCATAGTGTCTGACAATGGGTCAAAGGATTTCATCCCGATACCTAATGGCAGTCAAGGTTTCGCTGTCCACCCTGTAGAGGTCTGTGTGTCCCTCCATGGATATATCTCCCCAGACCATCACTGACCCACCACCAAACCAACCAATCAAGCTCCATGGTGCCAGGAAGTGAGCACAGGGCCCAATGGAGGACGTCGGGCCCTTAGGCCACCCTCATGAAGTCTGTTTCTGATTTTTTGCTCAGAGACATTCACACCAGTGGCCTGCTGGAGGTCATTTTGTAGGGCTCTGTCAGTGCTCATTCTGTTCCTCCTTGCCCAAAGGAGCAGATACCGATCCTGCTGATGGGTTAAGGACCTTATAGCCCTGTCCAGCTCTCCTAGAGTAACTGCCTGTGTCTTGGAATCTCTGCCATGCCCTTGAGACTGTGCTGGGAGACACAGCAAACTTTCTGGCAATGGCACATATTGATGTGCCATCCTGGAGAAGTTGGACTACCTGTGCAACCTCTGTAGGGCCCAGGTATCGCCTCATTCTACCAGTAGTGACACTGACCTTAGACAGATTGAAAACTAGTTAAAAAACAGTCAGAAAAGATGAGGAGGGAAAAATGTCAGTAGCCTCCACCTGTTAAACCATTTGTGTTTTGGGGGTCATCTCATTGTTGCCCCTTTAGTGAACCTGTTGTTAATTTCATTAACACCAAAGTAGCTGAAACTGATTAACAACCCCCTCTGCTACTTAACTGACCAGATCAATATCCCAGAAGTTTCATTGACTTGATGCTATACTCTGATTAAAAAGTGTTCCTTTAATGTTTTGAGCAATATATGTACAGTTAGGTCCATAAATATTTGGACAGAGACAACTTTTTTCTAATTTTGGTTCTGTACATTACCACAATGAATTTTAAATGAAACAACTCAGATGCAGTTGAAGTGAAGACTTTCAGCTTTAATTCAGTGGGGTGAACAATGTCAGTGTCAATGTCAATTTATTTATATAGCACATTTAAAACAACATAGTAATGCTGTGGCCAAAGTGCTTTACAATAATAGAATAAAAGAAAAATAAAACAACATAAAACATAAATAGAAATAAAATATATGAACATAAAACAAAATACATAATAAACAGAAGTAATGTTATATACATAAAAAATAGAAGTAATGTTATATAATCACAAAGAGGAAACCATCAGTATTGCTGAGGGTCACGGAATGCAAGTGAATAGAAATGAGTCTTTAGTCTTGTTTTGAACAGTTCAATTGTAGACGATTCCTTTATATGATGAGGTAAAGAGTTCCACAGACGAGGCGCAGCAGTTGCAAAAGCCCTGTCCCCCTTGGTTTTACACTTGGTACGAGGGACAACAAGAGACAACTGACCAGAAGATCTAAGCACTCCAGATGGCTGATGTAAAACACACAGTTCAGATAAATAGGCAGGAGCAAGCCCATGTAAAGATTTAAAAACTAGCAGCAAGATGTTAAAATCAATTCGAAAACTGACAGGCAGCCAGTGTAAAGAAGCTAAAATAGGAGAGACAGAGTCATACTTTCTTGCCCCAATCAGAAAGCGAGTGGCAGCATTTTGGACCAACTGTAACCTGTGTATCAGGGATTTGTTAATCCCCGAATACAGCAAGTTGCAGTAATCAAGGCGAGAAAAAATAAACGCATGAGTAGCTATCTCAAGATCCCTAGAAGATAAAAAAGGCTTTATCTTACCTAATAGACGAAGTTGGAAAAAGCAACTTTTGACTACAGAATTTACTTGTTTCTCAAAAGAGAGGTTACTATCAAAGGTAACACGAAGATTGCGGACTTGAGGTTTGGAAAAGACAGAGAAAGAGCTGAGAAGTCCAAGACCAATTTGGGCTTTAGCTGATGGACCCACTATAAGCACCTCCGTTTTATTTTGATTTAGATCAAGAAAATTATTAGCCATCCAGGATCTTAGTTCAGACAGACAGTTGTGGAGTTGATTTGTTGTAGAGTTGCAGCCAGGAATATAAACCTGAGTATCATCAGCATAGCAGTGAAAAGAAATGTTAAATTTCCTAAAAATCGCTCCAATCGGGTGAAGGTATATAGAGAACTAAACAGGACCCAAAATGGATCCCTGAGGAACACCATATTTAAAACTGTGAGGCAACTAAACCATTTTTTTAACACAATCCCTTCATTTCAGGGGCTCAAAAGTAATTGGACAATTGACTCAAAGGCTATTTCATGGGCAGGTGTGGGCAAGTCCGTCGTTATGTCATTATCAATTAAGCAGATAAAAGGCCTGGAGTTGATTTGAGGTGTGGTGCTTGCATGTGGAAGATTTTGCTATGAACAGACAACATGCGGTCAAAGGAGCTCTCCATGCAGGTGAAAGAAGCCATCCTTAAGCTGCGAAAACAGAAAAAACCCATCTGAGAAATTGCTACAATATTACGATTGGCAAAATCTACAGTTTGGTACATCCTGAGAAAGAAAGTAAGCACTGGTGAACTCAGCAACGCAAAAAGACCTGAAAGTCCACGGAAGACAACCGTGGTGGATGATCGCAGAATCATTTCCATGGTAAAGGGAAACCCCTTCACAACAGCCAACCAAGTGACCAACACTCTCCATGGGGTAGGCGTATCGATATCCAAGTCTACCATAAAGAGAAGACTGCATGAAAGTAAATACAGAGGGTGCACTGCAAGGGGCAAGCCACTCATAAGCCTCAAGAATAGAAAGGCTAGATTGGACTTTGCTAAAGAACATCTAAAAAAGCCAGCACAGTTCTGGAAAAACATTCTTTGGACAGATGAAACCAAGATCAACCTCTACCAGAATGACGGCAAGAATAAAGTATGGAGAAGGCGTGGAACAGCTCATTATCCAAAGCATACCACATCATCTGTAAAACACAGTGGAGGCAGTGTGATGACTTGGGCATGCATGGCTGCCAGTGGCACTGGGACACTAGTGTTTATTGATGATGTGACACAGGACAGAAGCAGCCGAATGAATTCTGAGGTGTTCAGAGACATACTGTCTGCTCAAATCCAGCTAAATGCAGTCAAATTGAGTGGGCGGCATTTCATGATACAGATGGACAATGACCCAAAACATACAGCCAAAGCAACCCAGGAGTTTATTAAAGCAAAGAAGTGGAAAATTCTTGAATGGCCAAGTCAGTCACCTGATCTTAACCCAATTGAGCATGCATTTCACTTGTTGAAAACTAAACTTCAGACAGAAAGGCCCACAAACAAACAGCAACTGAAAGCCGCTGCAGTAAAGGCCTGGCAGAGCATTAAAAAGGAGGAAACCCAGCATCTGGTGATGTCCATGAGTTCAAGACTTCAGGCTGTCATTGCCAGCAAAGGGTTTTCAAACAAGTATTAGAAATGAACATTTTATTTCCAGTTATTTCATTTGTCCAATTACTTTTGAGCCCCTGAAATGAAGGGATTGTGTTAAAAAAATGCTTTAGTTGCCTCACATTTTTATGCAATCGTTTTGTTCACCACACTGAATTAAAGCTGAAAGTCTGCACTTCAACTGCATCTGAGTTGTTTCATTTAAAATTCATTGTGGTAATGTACAGAACCAAAAATTAGAAAAAAGTTGTCTCTGTCCAAATATTTATGGACCTAACTGTATAAGTATGAGGGTTAAAGCATCAAAAGCAATAGAGAACAAGATAAAACACAGCACAAGGGAAACAGAATTATAGCTGAAGCTAGAATTCTACAAAAATCATTATCCTAAACTCTTTGTCATTTCATCAGCAGTTACCCTGTAGGAGAGAAATGATACAGTTCAAAAATACTTAATAAAAAGATGTGTTTTCAAAAGATAACTAAACACAAGGAAATTGGGTGCTGTTTGAATAGTTAAAGGAAGAATATTTTCACAGCTTTACAGCAAGAACAGAGAAGCATTGTTCAGTCTTGGCATGTCTGGCAAGAGGAGGGATGGTAAGCAGACAAGCAGAAGCAGATCAGAGATTTCTTGCAGAGACTTATGGAGTGAGCAAAGGCTGGAGATATTGAGGACCAGAACTATTCAGAGAACTGTAGGTCAAGACAGGAATTTTGAACTGGAACTTTGCAGTAACAGGAAGCCAATGGAGAGACCGAAGATAAGGAGGAGTAGGAATAAAGCAAGGAACAGAGAACATCAATTGAGCAGCTGCATTCTGGCGGAGCAGGAAAGGTCTGATTGCAGCTGAAGGAAGTCCCGCCAGGAGAGAGATGCAATATTTCAGTGGAGAGAGAATGAGTGCCTGAACAAAGAGTTGCTTGGCTTAATTAGTGAGGAATGGTTGAATCCTCTGAAGATTATGAAGAAAGAAATGACAGGACTGGGTCATCGAAGATATGTTCATTTTGTACTGTGCTCTCTGTTGGACAAGATTAATTTTATGTTTCCTCCTCTACAAACAGTGGTTAGGTTTTGTTTGCAGCAGGACTGGATTTCAATACTAGCCATTGTGGCATTAATGGTTTTTAAGGCTTGCTGAAAATGGTCTTTTGGAAGCAAAACATCATGAGAAGTCATTTCCATTTTGAAGGCAAAATGTTAAGGAATTAACAAAAACTCTCCATTTCTTACCAGCAATTGGCTATTCTTACATCATTATATACGAAGAACATGCATTTAAACCATCTTTAGCCTTTTTCAAATTTAAAGACTTCCATCCATCCATTATCCAACTCACTGTATCCTAACTACAGGGTCACAGGGGTCTGCTGGAGCCAATCCCAGCCAACACAGGGCGCAAGGCAGGAAACAAATCCCGGGTAGGACGCCAGTCCACCGCAGAATTCAAAGACTTTTCTGTTAAATTATAAATGAATATAGATGAATGTGCTAATAATGTTTAGACATGATCATCATTATTTTATGAGTATGTTTCCTCATAATTGAGCCAGCAGTAATCTTTACTGTCTTGTACAATGAACCTCAACAGAATATCTCACTTAGTGCAATCAAATACATTAATTTAATTAAACTAACATGCTGTCTTTAATACCATCCGGTGTACAATATTTCATTGAATTTACCCAGTACATATCCCAAATATACTCATCAATCAGTTTTTAGCTCCTCCAGAAAAATACCTTTGATTCTCTATTTTTCTCTTTTTCTTACGGCTCAGATGTGAAGGCATTTTAATGCAGTTGCAATTGGCTTATTGTCCGCTTGTACAAAAGCTTCCATAATGCATAATGACTAGTTATATGAGTGAAATTGTATCTGCATGATGTTCCCATTTGTATTGTACACCAGAGCTCCAGGGGAGACACTCCTGAGACATAAAACTTGGCCATAAAGTGTTGAATGCAATCATTTAATAATGCATACATTTACATTTTCAAAGCAGCTGGTCAAAAATAAAAATTTCTCTGCACTGCAATGACTTAACAAAATGAAGAATAATAACTGTAGGCGAGAGAAAATCATCCTGCTATGCATGAAGGGACATTAATCAGGTAAGCAGTGACAGACTGAGCAAACTGTATTCATTTAGAGTGTTGACTTGTGAAAACCCTTTATAAATTAAATATTGCTATCCACGTCTATTCCAACACTTCTTTTGTTCACAATATGCAATCTGTCACCTACAATTTGCTGCTAAATATTTTTTAAATGGCTTAAACATGAAATATTTATTTGCTCACTAGAGTTCAATGTTATACTGGGAAAATCAGTGGGAAGAATATTGTATTTTTTTGTGAAGACTAATTAACTGTATTGTATAAAAGGAGCATATTTACTACATTGCAGCATTAGATTTTAAAATGTAATGCAATACATGGAAGTGCACATTTATAATGCTTGGCTTCTACTTAGACATCCCCTTATTTTTCAAGGCTGCTTTACCATATAAATGCTTCTTTGTCCCTAAGGCCTCCTTTGATTTTGCTCAATTTCAATTTTTTTTTATTTATTTCATTGAGTGGACAAAAGATATTCCTGAACATTAGCCCGAAGACATTAAATAAAGCCACTTCATGTTTTTATATTTTTTAGATTTCACTTCTTTGGAGGCACTTTATCTTACTTATCATTTAAGGATGTATGATATTTTTAAAGTCCAAAGATGCTGCAGTTAAAATACACTACAAGAACAGAAAAGCAAAAAAGAAAAAATACCTCAAGGCATTTTAAAATGTATCTTTAGCAGCAGCAACCAGCACATCCAAGCTGTGAATTCTTTATATAAAAATGTACAGAACGTAAATGTAATTCTATCCATAAAAGATAATACTGAAAATTAAAACATAAATAAACAGTTTGCTCTTCATAAAGAATAGCCTTAATATTGTAGTCAACCTATATGCATACTGTATTTCATTTTTGTTATAAAAAATAGACAGAGTAACAAAGTAATTAAATTCCAGCTGAATATTGTTTTCCTTTCAAATTCCAAGGGTAGCAAACAAAGGGCAAAAACTGCATAGACTGCTTTTGTATTTTATCGATAGATATATTTATGTTTTTAATCATGTAGCTATGTATCTATTTCTTAATCTTATATGTGGAACTTAGTCAGAACCAGTTCCACCAAAAGCACAACTCATTCTAGGAATACTGCTTTTAAATGTATTGTTCTGTAGCTCAAAATGAGTAAATAATAAAGGATATATAAAACAAATTAATAAAGGAAAAAATAAAATAAAACTGCTTCCCAATAGTCCCAGCGGCGATAATAATAAAATCCAGATGCAGATTGTAGGTGATGAATGAAAGTCTCAAGTGAACAGCTTTCAGTATAATATGTAAAGTTTTGTCCTAGTGTGATAGGTAATGATAAAGAATTGTAGATGTTGGGAGCACTCCAAAGACAAAAATGTTTAACAACTCTGATCAGATCACACAAATATCAGGCCCTGGATATGAACACAAATCCAGAAATTGTAATCCTCGTGAAAGTATAACAATCTGATATCGGGGTGAGACACAAAAGACAAATGACTTTCAAGTCTGTGCCATTCCTTATTTCCCACAGAAAAACCAGCGGCAACGCACACAACTAACCTATGGCGAAGTACTACTGAGGCTGCTGGTATTTGTAGTTAATTTATGTAGAACTGCTACAACCAAGTGGCAGGGAACAGTTTTATTGACAGCCACACCATTTATCTGCTGTCTGACTGGTGTAATTAAAATGCTTTCTGACTATATTATGTAAACGAACCTAACATGTAAAAGATGCTGCCTTGATAAAATAAGTTAGTTTTTCAATGATGCACTGAACAAGAGCACATGGTGGGTTTCATCAGCTAACGTAATAAAGGACAGCCATCTTGGATTTGTTTGCAACGGTGACTCATGACTGTTTTTTATATACAGAGAATTTTTTCTTAACAATTTAACATGCTGTATATACAATAGATGTCAAATTGTAAAAATGAACAATTCAAACAGATTGCAACAGATAAAAATATGATAGGGTCTCATTTTAAAGTAATAATTATGTTTATTTAATTACAGATGGTAATGATGGCTGCCAGACCATCATTATATTAAATGAATGAAGCATTCGTGCTGCATTTACATGCTCCGTGAGTTTTCAGAGTTGCCAGTTGTGACACAACCTCCCATTTCATTCTTTTCATATACATTTTCTTAGGATTATCAGCAATATAGCCAATAACAACACACTTACTTGTTTACAGCTAGAGATGTGCTTGCAGTTAAGTCAGGAAAATGAAAGGTATTTGGTGGTTATCATGTTCATCCAAATACAAATGACATTTTTCACAAAGTCAACATCACTGCTTGAATACAGAAAAATGGAAAATCAATGTTTCAGGTGTACTTGCCTAATCATCTGAGGTTGTAAACATTAATTATCTGCCAAGGCTCATCTCACAGTGCTTTATAATAATATACTATTGTATGTTGCATTGCTGCTCCTTAATATAGTTGTGGACCGCTTTATTCAGTTCAATTATATATGATTCTGCTCAACATACTTCTCATTTTCTAAACGTTTTGATGCTTCATTTTCAGTTTCCCATGTATACTGATTTGAATCATATTACTCTGTTATTTCCTGACTACCACAACTGTGTTTTGTATCTAAAGAAAAAGAGTATTCTTTTATACATCAAACTGAAGACTGGCACAGAGTAGAAACTCTTGATGGAAATAGTTATTGACACATTCAGATTACAAATGTGTGTCACACCAAAACAGTTTTAACTTTGTCCCACAGGCTTGAGCCAAACTCATTTAGGAAACTCCCTAACAAATCTGAGTTATCACAAGGTGTACTTCATGAAAACCATAACCAAGATGCCCAAGATCACATCTTTTGTTACTCCATTTTTAATTTCCTGGCCTTCAGAGTGTGACGAAAGTCCAAATACCACAGTTTTTAGGAAGATGCGTATAACAGATGTTATGATTGCAGCTATCGATGAATGCCACCTCAAAACTCAGAGCAAACCCCTATTCAGAGTGAAGACTTACTTTACAGAAAGTGACTCTACATAATATGGTAAAATATGCTGACACATTTGCCAGTCGTCACACCCATGTAACAATACTATTGCTACAATGTTATTGTATTGTAACAATATAAATTGTAATCATATTCAGCATTTTTCAAGATGAATAATAATCTCATAAATATTTCTCTTCTGGTTCATCCTGCTTCCACTTCAAAACCGGTCCCGCCCACACGCAGCCGACACGGCATTTCTCGATTCCTATTCGTCCTCTTCCATGTCATGCACTATACTGGCCTGCTGAGCGTAATACTATGCGACAGGTGAGGGGACGCTGGCGCACGCATGTTGTTGCCGCTCTTCCCTGTAAACAACACTTTTCGCAAAATTCGCCTAATTTTACACTTTCTTACGTTTGTTTTATTTCTTTTATTGTACATATAGTTCGTGGATACAGCTGACTCGAATTGTATGGATTTGGCTTATATTTACAGATTTTATGGACTCTACTTTGACTGGGAACAGCTGAGTCTGCGGATCACGGGACGAGAACCTACAAACATTTCTTTGTACTTGGCAATCTAGGACCTCGGGATGATCTGTGTCCGTGATTATATTAAATTAGCTTTGCTGATCTGCTCCCGTTTCATCTTACAGTAATCTACAACTGGGAACTGATCTGATGTTCATACTAATCTGGCTTTTGGCTCCGGGGCGATCACGCCTGAAATTACCAAGCGTTACTGTTTGTGGCTGTGTATTGGAACCTCCAACTCCTGCTACCTCCTCCTGCTATGCTTTCTGCTGCTTGCTATGGCTGCTCACCTACGCTACCACACCCGCCTGTCCTACCGGTTCCGCTGTGCTGTGCTGCTTCTCCACTGCTATTCAGATAAGTATTGCCCAGTATCATGCTAAAATACTCTCATGACAAACTCCTTCTTATTAAACAGTTTGTCCAGAGCAAATGGTCTGACTGCAACATCCTAAAGGACGCTGGTATTTTGCAGCGCCCGAAATATATACATCACGGGTCAGGTCGCCGCCACAGCCGGGCTGCAAATGAAAAGACCACCGGCAGCATTTGCTCAGGAATACGCCGTCCTTCTCATGACCCTGGAAATAGAATTGTCGGTGTGCCAAATTTGCATTATGTGGAAATAAACCCTGATTGCGGCTCTGTGCAGAAAGAAGCCTCATTATCTAATATTGCACTGTTTAACTCGAGGTCTCTTAATGGCAAAGCATTGGTGCTGTCAGAACTCATCACTGACACCAAACTTGATATTCTGTGCCTAACGGAGACTTGGCAAAAACCAAACGAATTTGTGTCTCTCACAGAGGCGACTCCAATTGGTTTCACTTTCCACTCAGAGCCTCACAGCTCAAGACAAGGCGGCGGGCTTGCAGTAATTGTCAGAGAAGACTTAAATATTAAAAGAATCCCAATTGACTGTCCATTGTCTTTTGAGTGCCTGGCTCTTAAACTAATAACGAAATCAGGTCCTGTCTCACTCATTGTTCTTTATCGTCCCCCAAAATACAATGCATCCTTCTTATCTGATCTGATTGAACTTTTGACCCACCTAAGCTCTTACTCTCAGAGAGTTATCCTTCTTGGTGATTTCAACATCCATATTGACACCCCCACATCTAAACTGAGAAATGAATTCCTATCCTTACTACACTGTTTTGACTTGACACAACGTGTTGATTTTCCAACCCACTCTGGCGGTCATATATTGGACCTGATCTGCACTTCTGGACTATCTGTTGCCAACATTTACAGCACTGATTTGGGACTCTCTGACCATAAAGCAGTATTTTTCACTGTCTCATTACCTCTCCCACCTCTTACCTGTAAACGACAAATTTCTTACAGAAACCTTAAAAATATCTGTCCCTCTATCTTTTCTGGATCCATTTCTGATCTTTTACTGTCTGCACCTATTCCATCAACACTAGATAGTCTTGTTGACCACTATAACTCAGCCCTTCACTCAGCATTAGATAAAACAGCTCCTTTAAAACATACGGAGGTTTCCTTTAAACGCTCAGCTCCTTGGTATAACTCAAAATTGCGATCTATTAAAGCAGCTGGCCGACGCCTTGAGAGAATGTCACGTAAGACTGGCCTCTCCGTGCACATCCAGGCTTTCTCTGACCACCAAAGAGCTTACAGAGAAGCACTAACTTCTGCCAAGAACACCCATTATGGCAGAATAATAGAAAGTGGCCATGATAACCCAAGGGTTTTGTTCTCTGTAGTTAATAAACTACTCGAACCCGCATCTGGTCCAACTACCTCTTCTACTGAAGTCTGTGAGGAATTCCTCCACTTTTTCCGTAACAAAATTAAAGATCTAAATAATTCAGCTAACATAAATATATCATCTGTTTATATCTCTCCCTGTTTTCCCACTCCATCCAGCTCCTTCTCTAAGTTCTCACCAGTCACTTCTGCATTTGTTAATAACCTGCTTTGTTAGATGAGTCCGACTACTTGTGTACTGGACCCCATCCCCACCACACTACTTAAATCCTGCCTTCATGCTATAATCCCGACTGTTACAACAATAATAAACTCATCCCTTGACACTGGCTCCGTGCCGCTCACTTTTAAAATTGCTTCTGTAACCCCAATGTTAAAAAAGTCTGTCCTTGATGCTGACAATCTTAACAATTTCCGGCCTATTTCCCACTTACCTTTCCTGTCAAAAGTTCTTGAGCATGTTGTAGCTTCCCAACTCACCAATTACCTAACCTCTAATAATTTGATGGAACCCTTTCAGTCTGGTTTCAGGGCACGGCACAGCTGTGAAACTGCTCTGCTACGGGTAACCAATGATTTGCTTATGGCAGCAGACTCTGGACAAACTAGCATATTAATTCTGTTAGACCTCAGTGCAGCATTTGACACTGTTAGACATGACATCCTACTGTCCAGAATGGAGAACATGCTGGGTATCTCTGGCACTGCCCTCCAGTGGTTCATATCCTATCTGACTGATAGGCAAGAGTTTGTTAGTCTTGGCAACAGCAGATCCAGCTCAGCGCTGGTCACACAAGGAGTCCCTCAGGGCTCGGTCCTCTGCTTTTCTGTATTTATATGCTTCCCCTTGGCCATATTATCCGTAGTTATGGATTGGGTTATCATTTTTATGCAGATGATACTCAGCTCTACTTCAATGTTAAAAGTGGAACTTCATCAGAGCTTTCTCAGCTCACAACCTGCCTTAGTGAAATTAAAACCTGGATGGAGCAGAACTCTTTAAAATTAAATTGCAATAAAACTGAACTCCTGCAAATTGGGACTAAAATGCAACTTAATAAAATGAGCTCCTTCCCAGTCCATCTTGGCAATGATCTCATCAGACCTGCCTCTACTGTAAAAAATCTTGGTGTCATTTTTGATTCCTCCCTCACTTATTCCGCCCACATAAATCACATTAAGAAACTTTCTTACTTTCACCTCCGTAACATATCCCGTGTTCGCTCCTTCCTCTCCTTCTCTAATGCTGAGAAACTTGTCCATGCTTTTATCACATCCCGCATCGATTATTGTAATTCCCTACTGGCAGGCGCCCCTTCTAATCTTATATCACAGTTCCAGCTTATTCAAAACTCAGCTGCAAGAGTCCTTACTCGAACCAGCAGCAGCGAGCACATCACACCCATCCTGCTCCGTCTTCACTGGCTCCCTGTGTCCTACAGAATCGAATATAAAATCCTACTAATAACCTACAAAGCTTTAAATAACCTCGCACCAAACTACATCAGTGACCTTCTCCATCACTATGTGCCTGCCCGCCCACTAAGGTCCTCTGATTCTGGTAATCTTGTTGTGCCCCTCACTAATCTACACTCCATGGGTGACAGGGCCTTCAGCTGTATAGCGCCCAGACTCTGGAATGACCTACCGAAATTAATCAGGTCAGCTGACTCCATGAATTCTTTTAAAAAACAACTCAAAACTCATCTGTTCAGGAAGGCTTTTAGCTCTACTTGACTTTATTACCTTTCTCTCAGTTTACTTCTCTGTCAAGATGCTCATGTAACCTGTATGTGTGTGTGCTAGACCATCAATTATGTTGTCTGTATTTTTTTCAGAATTTACTGTCTTAATCTTCTTTATTTATTTATCTGGTTTGTACAATGCTATATACTGTTTATTCTGCCGTTCTTTATTATATTCTGTAAGTACCTTGAGCATGGGAAAGGCGCTATATAAATAAAATGTATTATTATTATTAATACATCCAACAAGTACTCGAGGTGCTGCCACAACAGTAAAGTAGCTTTACCACCTTTGCGGGAGCCACCTGTGTCTTTACAACAGCTTCTTACACAGCAAACATCAGAAGGGAAAAATTATCATGAACACATTCGAGAATACAACTTTTCTCTAGCGTTTGCTTCCATGGGTGCACAGATAACACAACCTCCTGGCCACGGACCATACTGTTTTAAAATACACGGGCAAATTTATCACCAAATCTCTCCACTATACGCTAACACTTCTACCTCTCCAGGATATAGACAGTTGTATGTTTTTGACACAGCGCAAGCTACTGATGTATACTAACATAATAAAGCAAACTCTGTATGCAGTGAAAATTTATTCTCCAGCTAGATTCCATGCTCAGAACCATCAACCCCTTCGCTAAATCATACAAAAACATGCATGAAATCGCTCAGTCAAATCCAACAGCATCTGTACAAATGGTTTTCAAGGAAAACCCTAGGCAGGATTTACGACGATACAATGCCCCGACATGTCACACCAATGTTGCAGCGATTTTCGTCGGAGAAGATGGTGAACTGCCTGCCGAATGGGACATTTCCATCTATCCCATAGGCAACTCTTGTAAACAGATTTCCACACTCAATATGAATTGTGATCCTATGGTTTACGCACTTTTATTCCCTTACGGAGACATTGGCTGGCACAAAGATTTACAACATATTCCCGATAAAAGAACTGCCAAGCGAATAAGGCTTACTCAATGCCAATTTTACACGTACAGATTAGCAATGAGGAATACATTTAGTATTTTGCACTCCGGCGGCAAACTATTCCTATAGTACGTCGTAGATGCGTATGTTAAAACCCCTTAACCGCCCTCTGCCGGATATATCCGGCACCGTTGTTTTATTGCTAACGCCATACTGCCGGAATTATCCGGCACATTTGCCTGTGGTTATATGAATGCCTGGCAAGTAGTATAACTGACGGTTTGGCGTGGGTATTATTACTACGTTGTATTTCGACAAGTCTGTGGTTGTTTTGGCCGGTCATGTGACGTGATTCGCATGTAACAGCTGTGAATATGGCGAAACGTAAACTGACTTCAAGTGAGGCTTTGCAGGCGATTTTGGACAGTTCTGATCATGATTGTAGCAGTTCTGAAGAAGATTTTAGCGACAGTGATGAGCAGCAACGTGCGCTGCATGATACTGTGAATGAAGACGCATCGGATGACGGCGCTGAGTGGGTGTATCCCCAGCATCTCAGCTGGGCTGCTGCCCGTGGTGAACTACCTTTTCTGCATTCGTTTGAGGGAACGTGTGGCTTTATTGTTGATGTAAACAATTACACTGCTGAGCAGTTTTATGAGCTGTTTGTGTCACCTGATTTGATCAGACATTTTGTTCATCAGACAAATCTGTATGCAGCACAGTTTATTGAGAAAAATCCCAATTTACCTCCACATTCCCGTGTTCGTGCTTGGTTTGACACTGATGAAAACGAAATGAAAAAATTCATTGGGATTTTGATGTTGATGGGAATAATCAGAAAACCAGATATTGAGATGTACTGGTCTACAGATCCTATGTATGCAACACCTATTTTTGCAGCTGTCATGACATGTAACCGATTCTCTTTGCTGCTGAAATTCTTTCATTTGAATGACAACAGAAACGAGCAAGATAAGAAAGATCCAAACCGCGACCACTTGTTCAAGCTACGTCCTTTGATTGATCATTTATTTGAAGCATTTCAGTTGCCCTACATGCCAGGACCGTCAGTTGCAGTTGATGAAAGTTTATTGTCGTGGAAGGGCCGCTTACAGTTTCGACAGTATCTACCATTGAAAAGGGCACGGTTTGGTATCAAGATGTTTTGCTTAGCTGAGAATTCAGGTTACATTTATAGATTTTGTGTATACACTGGCAACTTGCACAACATTTAGTGGTCAATACTGCTTGAATAAATGTAAAAAATGTAAAAAAAATGTAAAAAAGTAAAAAAACGAAAATTGTTCAGATTTCGCCTGGCGTGGGGAATATTTAGGGAGTTGGCGGTTAAAGGGTTAAAACAGAGGGCGCACGTCTCAACTATCTCAGATTGCATCAACAAGATCTGTGTGTGGAACAATACAAAGGACTTTCAGACACACTGCAAGCAAACTCTGAAAATAACAACGTACGTGTAGGCAAAATGATCATATTACCATCCACATTTCCAGGAAGTCCAAGATACATGCAACAAAACTATCAGGATGCCATGGCCATAGTACGTAAATTCGGAAAGCCTGATTTATTTATCACTTTCACATGTAATCCTGCTTGGCTGGAAATTCTACATGCACACTGCGTCTTTCAAGAAGTATTTATTTCTTCTTGATTTTTGAATTCCTTTCTCACCGTTTCCCGTACCTATTCTTACACCGCCATATGCTACAGCAGGCATCGGCTAGTTTTGTTTTAAAAGCAGCAAGGGGTCACAGTAAGAAAAAAAATTAAACATAAATGTAAGTCAAAAATCAAGTTGCACCAAGATGCATCGAGAATCTCTTTAAAATCACACTGAATTGTGCTATGTCTTGTGATTGTCACCCTATTCTGTTACTACCTGTAGTTATCATACTTTGACACAAGTATATTTAGTTGTAACATTTAGTTAATGAGAGCTTAATGTAATTAACTTGATGAACAAAAGCTGTGCAAAGAAAATTGTAGAACATGTATAGGCACAGTGCCAATTTGACCTTTCTGGGCTGCCATACTTAGATCGATCTCTGTGCTCATGAATAAGTCATGTAGGTAGGTTATATACGATACTTTGACATGTATGTTACTGTGTGTTGTGAGTAATAGAAGCCTGTTTACTATATAACACACTTTGGTAATCATTTCTACAAAAATGAAAATGTGAACAAGTCATCAGTAGAACTGAGGAAGAACCAAATAATTTACTGTGTGCTGTGAGTAATAAAAACCTGTTTATTATATAACACTTTTTAGTAATCATTTCTACATGATGTCAGAAGGGAACACAATGCTGTCTTGATTTAGGCAGAAAACTATGGTGGAAACGAAAATGCTAAGGAACATACTGTACATCAGTGGTTCACAAGTAATTGCTGCATCATATCAGAAGGCTTCCGCAGACTGGACCCCATTGTCTTTAACAAAAAAATTGCAAGAATTCAACATTTTTATTGTACCAGCACACATGGACAAACCTCCATGAATACAAGCATACATCCTCCTTAACTTGGCAGGACAAAGAGCATTCATTTGTATATGCACCATTACTGTAGAAGCTGAATCAAAGGAGGATGCCGACTGTTTAAAGAGAAAACAAATAAACATAATGATGGAAAGGCACAAGTTCAACACAAAGGCAAGGAGAGACAATTAAATCTTATGTGAGTGATCTGAGGATCAAGACAAAAAGCTGTAACTTTGGAATTTAAACTGAGGTACTAATAAGAAATAGACTTGTATGTAGTATAAATAATGATAAATTAAGACAAATTTTGCAGCGCAACAGTGATCTCACCCTTGTAGAGCTAACAGAACAGCACACCAAAACTATAACTTCCATCACTACAACCATCTGCAAATATTGACAGCTTAAAGCATAAATTCGAAGGAGTACAAATAAATGGATCCAAACAGAGACCTAAATTAGACAAAAATGATTTTCAACATACAGCCAATTGTAATAATTGTGGTGGAAACAATGCAGCCAAGAGAGAGAGTTTGCCCTGCATCTGAACAGCAATGTAATGGATATAAAAAATGGAACCACTTTAAAAAATGCTACAGATTCATACGGCAAAACCTAAACAGACACAAACAAAGAAAATCTGCAAATTAACTAAAACCAGATTAAATATCAAGTGACAATGAACAATCATTTTGATGTTGATGGGATGATGTTGGAAATGACTAAATACAGTGACAAGCAAGAAAAAAGAGATATTTACTGCTGTTCACATAAATGACAAGCATGTTGAACTAATAGTCCACAATGGTGCAAAATATAATGCCTTTTTCAAAAATTTGAAGCATGGAGAATGCCTGAACTGCACAAGAATCACTAAACTAATTGCTTATGGTGGCAGTTAAATTGACACTGTTGGGTGTGTCACTCTGCCATGTCATACAGCTGGCGAATTATATGAGTTGCATTTGTCATTATACATAGCTATTATACATAAGGTTCAACCTCTGCTTGGTCTTCCTGATTGTTACCTGTTTCTGTGCCAACAGGGTGTCATTCTTGGTGGTGACTGTGGTAAAGTGATGTCCACAGCTGGTTGGTGGATTTTAAATAAATAATTAATTGTGGCACATGTGTCTTTGGGTGGGGGTGTGATAGCATGGAGAAAGTGCTTCCTGTGTGTGATGTGGGAGTGGACAGTTCTGCACTTAGTGAACATGTGCAGGATTGTCCGCAACCCAAATTGGCACCGGGAGTTACTGATTGCCACAGCTGAGCCTCACCCCATTTTAAAAGTGAAGTGCAAGTGCTAGAGGGGGCGAACGAAAGGAGATAGAAGCAGAAGTAGGAGTGGCCCAACAGCAATGTCTCCTGCAAGGGCCGAGTGTGAGTGTTGGGAGATGAGTGTGGCTCAGTGTAGAACCCCAGGGTTGTCTGAGAAATGGCAATGGGGACCCAAGCCCAGACTTAAAGGTTGACTGCACCTGTCAGCGGTCGTCTCCTTGCACTGCAAAGTCTGGAGAGGATAAGTGGAGGAGACATCAGCATCTGGAGAGAAGCACTGGTGCTCGTGTGTGTGTGTGTTTTTAAACACTGTTTTAACTTCAGTTTTTAAAGGAATGTTCATTTATTGGATTTTACCCCCCTCATTGTTCATTGTTTGTTTTATGGATTATTTATTATTATAAACATTTGGAGCACTGCACTTTTGAACACTTCTTTTTTGACTTTATTGTTAATAAAAGCACTGCAGCACTTTTTATACCTTCCCTTTACTTTGTGTGTTTGTCCTCATCTGCCAAGCTCATCCTAGTCATGACTATCGATGGTGTCAGGTTCAAGAGGTTCCCAAACAAGAGTAGTAGTGTGGGGTCAACCTGGACCGTCACAGTGACATATACAAAGAACAGTGTCCAGATTTGCATCTGCATTGATCCAAGAGAGCTCAACACAGCTCTAAAGTGATCACACCACCTAATGTGTACGGTAGAGGAAGCTGCATCCCAGATGTCAAATGCCACTGTTTTCTCCATTCTGGATACTAAAAGCACTTCCTGGGAGATATCCCTTGACTATAGAAATCATCAACCTTTAGTCACCACAATCAAGAATCCCTTCCAAACGGCACCTGCACAGCATCAACGCATGATGCTCCAATTACAGAAGTACAATATCAACCTCACACTCGAAAAGGGCACCAAATGTATCTGGCTGATACACTGTCAGGAACTCCTGAGACTTCCACAGCACAACACAAGAGTAAACAGAACAATTTCAAAGTCCAAAGAAGAATTAAAAAAATACACAGCAGCAGACAAAACTCTATAGGCACTTAACATTTTCATAAGCACGTTTGGCCCACAAGTTTGTGCAGTGTCCCATCTGTCATTCAATCTTTCTTTCCTATCAAAAACAAACAAACAATCGATGATGGAGTAATCATGAAAGGCTTAAAGGCCATTACCCCAAAGTCATTGCAGAAAGAATATATAAACATCCTACAAAAAGGTCATCTCAGTGTAGAGTCTATAAAGCACACGGCCAGAGGTATAGTATTCTGGCCCACTATTTCCAAACACATTGAACACGAAATTACCACTTGCCAAACCTGCAATAGCACAAGACCTCATCAACAGAGAGAACCCATACAGTTATATCCAATACCAGACTTGCCATGTTCAATGGTAGCAAATGACATCTTTGAATGGAACTATCAGTATTACGGTACATGTTAACAGTGAAGTCATACTCAGGATGGTTTGAGATTGACTCACTTGAAAATATAACCTCTACAAAAGTCATCACCAGTTTGAAGACATTTTTCAGTTCATGGATAACCACATATTATAATCTTAGATAATGTCATATAATTCACATGCTAACAGTTTAAGGATTTTGCCAAGATGTGGGACTTCGTACACTTCACTAGAAGTCCAGAACACCCACAATCTAATGTATTAGCTGAAAGAGAAGTCCGCAGTGCTAAGCAACTATTGGAAAAGTAAAAAAGTGATAGAATTGACATTTATCTCAACCTCTTAAACCGCAGGAATATCCTTTGTGATTCAAAACTTGGCTTACCCACAGAGAGACTTTTTTCCAGGCAGACATGGAACACACACCCAGTTGCAAAAGAAATGTTAGAAGCTGCTCCACAGAACACACAGCGTGTTAGAAATCAATTATGGCAAAAGAGACAATCTCAAAAATGCAGCTATGATAAATCAAGCAGCCCACTGTATCCCCTCAGTTAAGGTCAAGTGGTGCAAATGCAGACCCCTCAAGGACATGATCACATTGGCACAGTCTAAAACATATGTACAGAACCAAGATCTTTTCTTAACTGAAACTGTAGGAAATGTATACAGGAGAAACCGCAAGCACTTCCTTCCAGTGTCTGAGCCTCCTCAACAGCACCTTGACAACACTGATGAACAACTCCCCAGCACCCCTGTGAAGGAAAGTAACTCTGCCCTATTTAAGAATTATGATCCAGCACTCACAACATCATCACCAGCTCAAATGCAGTCACCCATTCCTACTCACACCAGTAACGGTCCATATACCACATGCTCTAGGCCAGCGGTTCTCAAACTGTGGGGCAGGCCCCCCTAGGGGGGGTGCGAAGATGTGAAAAAAAGAAAACAAGAATCGAAAATATGAAAAATACATCTATTGAAACCAAAACAAATTAAATTACATTCTGATACTAGAAAAATAAATATAGAGTTAGATAAATGTCGATAAAAGTTAAGTAGGTATAATAAAATATGCAACTACGATATATCATTAATTAAAAAAGGTATTAGTGGGCTCCTTTCAAAAAACGTTAGGGGGGTGCAATTAAAACTGTTATGAAAACTCGGGTCACAAATACTTAAAGGTTGAGAAACGCTGCTCTAGACGTATTGTAAAATTGAATTCGAAGTAAATGGACTAAGTATGATAAGCAAAGATTTATCATGTGTTATTGTTACCTCACAATATAATTTATACATATTTTAGTATTAAGTTAGCTTAAAAAACAAAAAAAAAAATTTACAGTTCTGCCAATGCTTTTTTGCTGGTAGTTTATTAAACAACATGATGTTGCATGTCTAAAACATTAGGAATGTTTAGATACCTAATTAAATGTTATTTTGCCATTTTGTCTCTTGTTCATATGGGCTACCTAGAGAAAGGGAATGTAGAAGACGTATAGGCACAGTGCCTATTTAATGTTTCTGGGCTACCATACTTAGACCAATCTGTACTGCTCATGAGTAAGTCATGTGGGTTAGTTACTGTATATACGATACTTTGACATGTGTATGTTGCTGTGTGTTGTGAGTAATAGAAACCTGTTTACTATATAACACACTTTGGTAATCATTTCTACAAAAATGAAAATGTGAACAAGTCTATGATGAGGCTAAACTGAATTTTCATCAGCAGAACTGAGGAAGAACCAAATAATAATGCAGAAATTTTAAATTCAGGCAGAAAATGGTACAAAGGAAGATGCAGCCTGTCAAGATGCTAGTTAATGTAACAAGGCGTGAAGATCATGAAGAAAGAATGAGGTAGGCTCCTGCCATCAAAAACACGACAGTCATTGACATGTAAAATATGCACCCCAATAAATATTCAAAAGTTTGCGCCTACATTTCAAAAGTTAGATCTTAAATTTGAGCCTAAATGTAATGTTCTGTTTAAAATATATTTACATAGGCATCATGCACATTGCAGTAATTATAATTCTTCTGGTGGTTAGGTACAGTATATTAAAAAATCAAGACGGGTATGTGAGGAGTCTTTTATGGCTAGGTGTCTAGAAGTGGAAGCTCATTGGAAGGTTAAGAATATGCACAGAGCATAGCTTGGTGTAAAAGTCCCACATATATACAGTTTATGTAATAATTATCACTCAATTAGATTTGGGAGCAGGGGCAATGGCTGGAATACCAAAGACGTGTACTGCAGATAATAAGCTAAAAGGGAAGTGTAGGTGTAAATGTACAGTACATACATTTATTATAGAGTGAGAATCTCTTGTTATTTCAAGCTCAACTTGGATCCATGGTAGTTTAGTCAAACTATAACAGTAAAACTTCTTTACTCGTGAAAAGGAGTAATCATTACTGGGGGAAGTTTATTTGCAGTTTATATAGGATGTGGTTAATTTTAGTGTATGTGCTGCACTATAAAGGATGTTTTTAGCATAATCTCAATTTGTATGTAGCCTACATGGAAAAGTCTCAATTTAACACGTATTTCATGGGTTTTAGTATGGGTCATTAGAACTGTTCTCATATTAGGGAGCCTTAGAACTGTGCAAAATAATAACTGGATGAATAGTTTTAATTAAGAAATTAAATTGCTCCTAAATGTAAATGGATGTAAAAGTCAGCCATTTAAAAATAAAGTTTTTTTTGCCATACCATACATAGTGTAAGACTGCTTTTCTTTGCTTGCTGGAATGTCTTGCCACATCATCATATGCTGTCATTGTTGCTTTATGTATTAGCAGTAAGAATTGTTTACTTTTAGTACTAAATGATGTTTTAATATCCACATACAGCTACTTTTTCTTTTCTTTTGATGGCCTCCAAATTTTCTTGCTGCTCAATCTAAACATTTAAAAGATGCCCCTTCTTTGTAATATTTGGTTGAGTCATGCATATTTTTGGTGACAGTTAAGGGGTTTTTCACTTCACAAAGACAGCCTTTGACTTTAAATATAGTCAAATGTCATGCTTGGATTTCTTTTGTGCTTTGATTTAAAATTCCTTTGCTATTTCAGCAGTCGTGGTATTTTTTTAAAATATCCTCCTACTGAGTCCATTCAGGAAAAGCTCTTTCAGAATGAATAGGACAGCACCGTTTCCATGGCACCAAAAGCCTATAAATACCTCTGTTTGTTTCCAAGCACATACCAAATTTTTTGAAAAAGCAGCTCTACAGAGTAAGAATTCAGTGATAAGCAGACACCACACTGAATGACAGAGAAGCACATGGTTCATTATCTGCAGTTCCTTAAAGTGCTCATCAGTATTGTGCAATCCACTTTCTGCTTCAGGTCCAGTGGGATTTTCAAAATTCCTGTTCCTCATATCCTTGTGTTCATGCCAGATCTATGATGACATTAATGAGACTGATATTAAAAAAGAATGTTATTGTAAAAATATCACGTTAGTCTTTAGATCTGGAAGGACTGTTGGAAGCTGTCTGTTGTAAAGTCTGCCAGCATATCAGCAACATATTGGCCAATATTGAAATCAGAGTTTAGAAATACTGTCACAAACATGAAGAATCTGGTAAATCTGCTGAAGCTTCTGTGAATTCATGTTACTGGCCTTTTATATGTAATGTGCAGTTTTATTGGAAAACAGAAAGACCTTAAAAATTGTAGATCACAAGCCAGTATTACTTGGGATGTCTATTTTAAGGACACAAATGCACAAGATGCCAAATACTCATCAAAATCTTTTTGAATATCATTTGTCAAAAACATGAAACAGAAAAACTGCAGCTCACAGACACAAAACTCTACAAGTTTTATAACCTTTCTAACCAAAATGACGCACAGGAAGATGACAATTAAAACAGATATGCATGTTCAAACATAGCAGTCGGTTTTAATGAATTTAAATTGTTCACCTTTGACTCTGTGGCCAGATACAGCTTCAGCTTAATCAATACATTTGACGAGGAAACAACCACAATGTTGTACTCACAGGACATGTTTGTATCCATGGTCTGTTGTTCATATTGTGCTACTGTGAGATACATACAAGAATTCCACTGAACAACTTACACGTGATAATAAATTTGAACTTGAACTTGACAACATATACATTATTAGTCCAAAGTAAGAAACCATTAAAACAACTTAGAGGCATGGAAAACTTTTGACAAACAATGGGACTATACAGGGAGATACTGTATCAGGTAACGCTCCAATAGTTGTCAGGACATGAAGTCATAAATAAGCATATTTATGTCCAGAAGCACATCCAACCAAACATCATTTAGCTGCTCCCACAAGGAAGTAATAGTCCCTAATTAGCTTGACAGTATCACTCAAAGTTTATTGAAGGTGGGCCAGGGAGTTGACATGTGATGGTAGCTGTATGTGGTTGAGCACTTTCCTATTTTAAATGTACACCACATAAGCCTGGCATACTGTTTCAGGTAATGGCTGAGAGGATATGCTTGACATATCATCGCAAGGTTAAATTGCCAAGAAGACATGAATGGTACTAGACCATGGGACACCCTCTTCACAGTAATTGTCATATGCAACAGCCTTCATGAAGCCCAAAAATGTTTTTAAATTACTGCCTAAGCAGTAGACATGAGAAAAATAGATTACATCCATTAAACAAAAATAAATTGTTGTTGCAAATGGACCAGAATCAAAAAGTGTAAAGACAAAACCAAGGTTTTCAATAACAAATAGAATGGTTGCAATACCTATTAGTACCATGAAGAAAATGAACCAATCCAAAACAGAACCCAAAAATTGTGCTGAACAAATGTGCTTTGACTGTATTGTTTACGGATCTACTGCTCAGTTCAGAGTTTTAACTTACTAACATAACAAACCTCTTTTTCCAGTTCCAGTTTAGTTCTAGCAGCACTGGGCATAAAGCAGGCATCTACCTTTGATGGGAGTCAAGATTATTATAGGGCTCATTCATACACACACTCATCTTAATACAGTTCCAAGCAAAAAAAAAAAAAATATATATATATATATATATATATATATATATATATATATATATATATATATATATATATCCTTTTAATTTTTTAATTTAAAAAAGTCAAAGTCCTTATATTGAAAATTTTACCTGCTTATTTACAATATGGCACCCAGTACAGCTAATGCATATGAGGTTTAGGAAAGTGTGTGTTATAGGAGCTGTAGTTGACGCTATTACCACAGAAGATACTGAGCCAGGAGGCAGACAAGAAAATACAAACATAATACCTAAAATGTAAAACCTTGAATTCAAAGTATTTATTGTATTTAAAGGTAATTGAATTTTGAAGATGGTTTTACAGTGAGACGGTTCTATGTGAGTCAGACATATTATGCTATCTTGTATTCAAATCAGATCATGTATACCATTCAAAGATATGCTTATAATCCTTCTACTTGAAAAAATTAAGGAAACATGCTGTTCTGCCCCACATGTTGTTAGCTGTTAGCTGTTATTTGTTGAGCTGTGCGCCCCCTTCATCTTGTCATTTATTAACACACCTGTCAGTCACGTCCCACACTCACAGTGGTGCCATAGATGTCTATGAAACTCACGTAAAGTATATAGGTCCCATAATAATCATTTAAATACAATACAACCCATGTGTCTCACGTAGGCACCCCTTTATCTCTTGTTTCGGTCACGTCCGAAGCGTATCTTTAAGGTATATAAACCCCTGGGTCTGGTTAGTTGTGGTACGCAGCAATCTGAACCTCTGTCTACACGCTTCTCTTTGTCTTGATCCAACCGTGGAAATCACTCGCCTTGTAAGTGTCTTTTAAAGCTTCATTGTTTAATGTATACTCTCTGCTATGTATTGCTTTTTAAATCATTCTTTATTGTCTTTGGTTGTACACCTGTATATACCTGTATGTTTCTTTTGTATATATTTCAGTTTACAACGAGGTATGTCCAGTAAAAGGTTTCAAGAAAGCTCACCCCTTGCCGTTTTTATGTGGATGTGCTGAGCTGTTTAAGCTCTCTGCGGCCATGTTGCATGGACAGCGCGGAGTGAGGCAGAAAACATGCCATCAACATAGTGTACTGATTTTTTATTAGCTGTAATACAGAGTTGTTAGAGGATTTGAGGTTATCATGAATACCTAATAAATAAGCAAAATTAAAAAAAAAAATTGCGAGCATGAGACATTTCCATAATATCTGACATAGTGAAGTGGGGTTGCTTAAAATTAGATTTTTGATTCAGGCACATTTTGGATATTGCAGAAGAGTGTTTAATTGAGCACAGACTTTCAATTTTAGTAGCTGAATATCAGCCTGAACTGAACCATTCCTAACTTTGCCTCTGATTTTTTAGAGGTGTACTCTATTGAAAACACTGGTGTAGATTGGAGCTGTTAACTATATCTTTATTGTGGCTAGAAAGTATAATCTTGACATTAGAAGCTGAGTAAAGGTTTGGGAAAGTTGGTCAAGTTTCTTTAAGAAAAACTTAAATGTAAATAAATGTTTTGATAAAGTTTTATATTTGAGGAATAGTTGTTTAAATGACTTAAATATATTATAATTATACAAATACCTAACAATCCCAATTCCAAGTATACTTCACATGTTAAAATATTGTGTATTTTAGGGATATTGAAAATAATCCTTTTTTGTAATGATTTTGTGTACTTAGTGATGTAGTATGATTTGGTAAATGCTCATGCAATATTTCAATCTTTTGTTAATAAAAGTTTTGCAGTATTTTAGGGCTCCATGTTCTGGTCCATATAGACCATCTTCACGTTTTTAAAGAACGTGGATTAGCACATTGGACATGTTCTCAAAGTTCATAAAAGACTTGGGGCAAAGCCACCTTTTTTGTGAAATTAGATAATTTGTCATATTTTTGAGGTGTAAAATGTTGCAATCTGGATCAAAAATTGATCAGTCAAAACTAAAGGCCATATTCAAGTGTAAGACAGATGAAAATGTAAACACAGTTTAGAGGTTTGTTGGTTTTGCTATTTACTATTCACTGAGGCATAGCAGTCATTGAAATTATTAAAGTACAAACACCCATTGGCATCCATTTTGCACCACCCAGATCCATCTTTCCAAACTGAAACAGAAGTAGACATATCTAGTACTGGGTCCTTCCTCAAAGTTACTGGATTTCATTCTGTTGATCTCTGTACTTATTTTTCCAGGAAACTTAATTGAAAAAGAGCAAAACTTTGATGTTGGAGAATGAGGACTATTGGCTATTAAGTCGATACTTGAAGAGTAGTGTTATTGACTGGGGGGGGTTTAGACAGACCATTTATTACTTTCACTTTCATAAACACGTACTGTAACTTATCTTAAAACAGACTAATTTCTGCAATCAGTCAACAGCACAGGAGTAGGGTGTAGTTATCGAATATGTCACTAGATATCATATGTTGACACATCATGCTGAATTGATTGTGTGCAATTATAATTCCATAATTGGCATTAATTCTAAAATTATGCAGGAGAATTGGGCTTTTTTTTTCTCTAAGCCATCATGGCAGATTTTCAACAGGCAACGGTGATCACATTTTTGAGACAATTGTTTCATCTTGTTTATAAAAAGGACAGACTGTTTATCAGCAATGTTATGTTGAAATACTGAGGCGTCTACGGGAAAGCATCAGTATAAAAATATGCAAAGCAATGCATTTTACAGCATGACAATGCCCCTGCACACAATGTGTTCTCAGACAAATACATTTTGACCAAAAACAATGTGGTTGTTGCTTCAGACCCCTGATATTGGCACGATCTCATTCTTAATGACTTCTTTTTGAATCCAAAATTAAAATTAAGAATGAAGCAAAGAAGATATACTACCATGGAAGAAATCCAGGAAAACATTTAGGAGGCTGTAGGCATGGTTAAGAATAGATGAGTACAGGAAGTGTTTCCAGGAATGAGAGAAGCATTGGGACAACTGTATTGCATTTCAAGGAGAGAATTTTGAAGGTGACTAAAAGGGAATTGCTGTAAGATTTATAGTAATGTTTTTCTAGGAAAATTCCAAGTTTTTTGGGTCCTCCTCGTATTGCACCATGAAAAATTTCTTGCAGCCACCACTATTGAATATCCATCAAATTTATCTTATGGTCGTTAGCAGTGTGATACTCAAGAAAGCATTGCTTCAGGGTTACTGCTGAAAATGTATGCTCCTATGTGGGTTCAATAATAAGAAATTCTATGGACTTGTGATTCCCAATTATTTACTCATCATAAAATCTTAAAAACTTAGTGAACATATATTTATATCTTAAGATTACATATGCATTGTAAAATAGCTTATGCATGTTATTTTCATTAAAAAAATTATGATATTCAGCCATTTTGAAAGAAGACCAGCTGTGTGCACTCCCTTAGCGCTTGTCTTCCTCAGCAATAAACTTTCACCCTCTGGGGTGTGGTTTCCTCTCAGTAAACAAAACCACATTAAACTTATTCTGCCACATACTTGGTATCTTGTTGATTTCCTTCACGTATTTACAAGAGAACTCCACCCATGAAGTGACTGCTATCACACAAACAAATAGAAAATGCACCCCTACCTCAAGAAATTAGTTGGAATATACGCTAAAATTATTATTTTTAAATTTGGAAACACAGAAGGCATGTTTTCTTATATTGAAACTTTTGCCGCTTCAAAGTGGATGTATTCAATACGTTTTTAGGCTTTTATTTTCCAATGGGGCCCCATGCTCCATATCCTCCATATTAAAATGCCAGGGAAGGCAGAATATTTTTTTAAATTTATAGAAAACCTCATCTTACTTCCAGGTGCTGTGCAAGCTTTTTAACAGAAGCTCTGTATTTTTCACCATTTTTTTTCTTTTTTTCTCTGAACTTATGTACTAGTTACTAGTCTTATTTAAATTAGAGTTGATATGGCTTGTCGCTGATAGTAGCTACTACAAATTGATTAAATGGATTTTAAATTTACCAAAGAGCTGCAATTCCAGGTGTCAACTTGGCATAACTGCAATTCAAACGGGCTGTGAACTTGGATGGAGTCACGAAGAGGACCCAAAACTCCCCTTATGTCTGAAACAGTAAGAGATGCTGAGAAAATGAAAGCAGGGTGTATTAAATACTACCGTAATCAGCAACTTGCACTGTGATTTCAAGAGCCTAAGCAGCTCAGTTACATTTTACCACAGGTACCGATCTGTTTTTTACAGACGGAGAGGTCAAAATGCTGGCACAAGAGTAAAAGCAAAGCAAAAAGGTTTTAGAACTGGTCTACCATCTATTGTAGCAGGCAATGTATAAGATGGATGAACTGTCTATGCTTACGGCAGAACATGGAGCAAAGTATGGCATCATTTTGTGCTTTATAGAGCTGGCTTAAACCTGACATACCTGACACTGTTTTAACGCTGGATGGATTTCATGTTATTTGAGCAGACAGAGACCTAGTGAGGTGTGGAAAAAAGACAGGAGGAGGACTGGTCATCCATATGAATGAGGAATGGTGTAAAAGGGAGCATATTACAGTCTATATAAATGTAATGAATTATTATTATTATTATTATTATTAAAGCTACAGTTTGTAATTCATACATTGAAATTATGGCTGGCAGAATTCATCCATGTTATTTGCCTAGTGACATAAACAACAGAAATGATTCATTCTGCCACCAACACTTCAATAATGACTCACTCCAACCCTACATTTATAATATTTGGTGACTTCAACCAGGTGACTTTAGAACAAACAATGACAAATTTCTATCAGTTTGTGACCAGTTCCACTTGAGGAAATAACAAGCTGGTCCTGCTGTATTAAAATTTTAAAGATGCCTTTCATCTTATTCCTAGGTACTTGTCTGTTATTAGACAGAAACCTATTTCCACCAGAATAGTGAGGAAGTGGAGCCTGGAGGCTAAAATGACTCTGAATGACTGCTTCCAAATGACAAACTGGAGAATGATGTGTGAGTCACATGAGGACAATATTGAGGGACTCTGTCATTGCATCGCAGAATATATTAACTTCTGCGTTGACACAGTGGTACCCACAAAAGTAGTGCACTGCTTTCCAAATAATAAGCCCTGGATTATTAAGGAGCTAAAAGGTCTCCTGAATGAGAAAAAGAAAGCATTCAAATCCAGTGTCAAAGAGGCTCTTTAAAGACATACGGCATTTGCTAAAGAAAAAGCTGGGTGAAGGAAAGCAAGCTTAGAAAGCTAACATAGGAAACAAACTGACTCAGAATAATATAAAGGATGTTGGAGTGGGCTGGGCATTCTTACTGGACTCAAGCAATCCAAGGTTCAGGTGCCAGAAGGGGATATGGACAAAGATAACTACTTGAACCAATTTTTAATAGATTTTCCCTCCCACTGCCACCTTCTTCCAATGATCAGTCTCCCCACACCATCCCTACTACATCAACAACTCCTACCACATCAATTGAAATGGCCAGTGACAACTCCATCTCTGACCATTAGTGTGGACTGTTCATAACTGAACACCAAGTAAGGAGACAACTAAAGAAGCTACACACAGGAAAAGCTGTGAGATCAGATGGAGTCAGTCCTCAAGATCTTAAGGCCTGTGCTGATCAACTTTGTGGTGTCCTGTTCAGTCTGTCCCTAAGGCTTCAGTAGTTCCACTGCTGTGGAAAACATCCTGCATTGTTCCTGTTCCAAAGAAGGCAGCCACCTCATCACCTAATGACTACAGACCAGTGTCACTTACGTCTAACTTCATGAAGATTTCTGAGAGACTGGTCTCTATGCTTCTATGTCTCTATATCCTGTCACTATTCAAGGAGTGGATGTAGAGGTGGTTCACCCCTACAAGTACTTGGGGGACCACATTAATGACAGGCTAGACTGGTCTCGGAATACAGAGGAACTATATAAAAAGGGGCAGAGCAGGCTCTTTTGCATTAGGAGACTGCATTCCTTTAATGTGTGAAGTGACATCCTTCACGTCTTTTATAACTTTGTGATGGCCAGTATGATTTTCTATGCTGTGATGTGTTTCAAGAGTGGCCCACTGAATCAACTAGCTAATTAAAAGGGTAAGCTCAGTTATAGGATGCACTATGGAACCCCTGGAGGTCATAGTGAAATAGAGAATTAAAACTGAGTGCCTCCATGAACGATGCTGCATATCCTCTCTCTGAAACGCTAAGACTGAGTAATTTTATCAATGAATTATGTTTGAATTAACATATGTTCCAATATGTTCGAATCATAAACCACTATTTCTGTAGAATGAATGTTCATGGAGGAAGTGAGCATTGGTGTATAACAAGTTGTTATATCTTTTCAGTTAATGTCTGACCTTTCATATTCTATTATAATAATAATAATAATTCATTACATTTATATAGCACTTTTCTCAGTACTCAAAGCGCTATCCACACAGGGAGGAACCGGGAAGCGAACCCACAATCTTCCACAGTATGTATTTCTTTTTAATTATTTTTTTTTTATTGGATGACTTGAATACTGTTGTATTCGGTTATTTTAATGGATGACTTGAATACTGTATTTGATTTCATATAATTATGGTATTTGTGACAATAAGAAGCAAACTATTGATGGACTCATTCCAGACAATATTGCTGGAAGATATATGCTGAATAAGATAAATTCTTTCACTCAAAGAAATAAACATTAGAAGTAACTGACATATGCTGGTAGTCTAAAATAGGTTCCTCTGTTTTTAGTTCTACTGTTTTAGCAACAGTTTGTGAATAGAAATTGACAGGCTGTGTGGGGAAGAACAGACTGTTTTTAGCAATTCCTTTACTTTCTTGTATCTACCTTACTGTGTTCTTTGATAAGACCTGCACCCTGCAGATATCCCAAAGTATTCATTTTGACTAGCCAAACGTGTAAAAAGTCTTGGGTAGCATCAGAATTCTGAATACATTTCAGCTTCATTATTTAGACTACACTATTCATGAATCACCACTTTGCAGCTCACATTCACATAACTCCTAATAATGTCATTCCATTTAGTTCACCTAATTTCACTTATTCATTCCCATATGTTCTCTCATGTTTATATAACTTCAGATCTTTCTGTTATCGTTAGGACATCTAAATTATTATAAATTCCTTTCTTTACCACATGTTTGAAGCATTTTTTTATGAATATATAATTACCACAACAGTTGCAGATATGCCCAAGATCCCATGTGTATTTATTTTACATAATGCTACTGGACATCTATTCAGCTTGAGTAAAAGAACTGAAAAAGTGTTTTTATCTTCCCAATTGTGACCTAAAACGGCTGCAAAAGTGAAAAACTTCAAATCTCACACATGATAAATCTATTTAGCAGCCCTCAACTTATTACTGATGATGCAACTTAGTAACTGTTAAAACTGGCCAGGATATGTGAGGTCCAAAGGAATGTTTTGAAATAATGAAAGGTAACATCATCTCAGTCTATTAGTCAGTTATGATTTCTTGAGACAACTCTCCCAGCGGCAGTGCTTTAAGGATGTTATTCTCTAATACATCTGGTGAGGTGTCTAACAGCTTGGAGTATTCTGCTTTGATGGAAATAGCAGGCCAAGTAATGGGAAAAAAATGATTTTGGACCAAAATATGGATCAGAACTCAAAAAACAAAAGCAAAACAATGCCAAAAAATTTGAAAGCAAAACTCTTAAAAAAACAGATTTGAAACAACTAACCCATGATGCTGATTCTGATTCTGATAGTTTAGAGGATGTGATTAGCCTTCTTGAAAACTGGGAACTCAGCTAAGGGAAAGAGGAAGAAAAACAAGTTTACAGTTTACAAGTCTCCATTGCAAGGACACAAATCTGAATATTCTATGGAATTTGCAAGGTCCATCTATTAATTAATACACAAATGGCTATCACCAGTTTCAAGCAGCAATATGGGAAAGCCTGCATTATCAATTTTATACCCTCAGCCTCAGGTTAGTGGTTAGGGAAACCTTTTTTAACTTAATGTTTGAGGAAGACCGCCTGTACCTCTGGGAATCACAGAGAGAGTCAGACGATTATCCCACCTAACATCTCTCAATATTCAGTCTCTAGCCAGGGCTGCCTTTTTTGACCATTGTAAAACCATTCCACACAATAATAACACAGTGTTGTGGTATTGTGGTATTGTGTATGTTGTTGTTTTAGGAATGATAAAAATTGGATTTTCAATATCTAAGTCAACTGTAGTATTGAAAGTGTAATGACTTAATCTTCCTCCTGGGAAAAGGATATCATTTACTCCAGGACAAAGCAACAGCAAGCACATTTTTTTTCAATACTCTTTATCTTAGAGAGAAGACGTTTAATCTAAAATGCCTTCCCTGTTCCCCCAGGCAAGCCGAGGAAAATAGTTTCCCAGTTGAATTTTCCATACTTTCAAACACTTTTAAGTAAACATTCAGCAACTGAAATGTTAGTTTTATTATTATTCTCCAAGGCATCTTTGATCTCAACCGTACCATAGTTCTGCCGTGTTTAGGGTTACCACTCTAATTTAAAGGCTGTGGCATCGCATGCTTGTCCTCCCAATAAACAGTACCTTTTTCTCCAACAAGTTTAACACTATCATATTTATTAGTGGTGTACGTTAGTTGTATTTATGGAAAGCATCTTTGGCAGCATTTTAAATATCCTGTGGAAGGTTATCCTAGAATGTGTTCAATACGCTGGTTAGGTCTAATCTGTGGCATAGCTAGGGGCGGGCGGAGGGGGTGGTCTGCCCCAGGTGGCACAAAGGCTCAGAACACTTCACGTGTAAGCAGCAAGGTTCAGAAAAATATCACTCATGAATGAATTCTCTGATTTTCATCTACAAATGCTTCAAAAATCATTTTCAGACGATCCTTCTATGACGGCATCAGACACGGCAGTTGAAAGTTGAAATTTATGAGGCAATAACAAAAAAAAAACAGAAACATTAGATAGATAGATAGATAGATAGATAGATAGATAGATAGATAGATAGATAGATAGATAGATAGATAGATAGATAGATAGATAGATAGATACTTTATTAATCCCAAGGGGAAATTCACAAATTCATTACACCGATAATAATTTCTAGGAAGATAAACAACTAATTCACAATGTATAATTTCGTTTCATTAACAATCCGAATGCATTATTGCTCATCCCCACCTATCACTTGTACACCACACCGGTTCTGGTTTTCGCAGTGTAATTATATTAAACTAATAATCAGAACACGGCATGTCAGTGATTCTGTACTATTTTCTTGTCTAGTAGATGATTATAAATAATTATATGTGAAAAAAATATTGCTGTTTATCTATATATAAATAAATCTATGCAAAATGTATCTTCATTTTTTTTCTATACGTCATTTTAATTTTCTATTTAAATAGGTTAACATATTCAGATACGTTGGAGGGCGGCAAATTGAAGCCCCGCCCCGCCCCGAGTGGCGCGAACTCAAGCTACGCCACTGGGTCTAATGGACCTTATCCACCAACAAGCTCAGTTCTTTATAGGCTGTCTGGTAAGTCAGATGCAGTACATCACCAACTGTCCTCAGACTTTCAAAAGATGTAGGCCCCTTAATAGAATGTAGAAGCATTCACAGGTAATAACAGCTGGCACTGTTTTGGTGTACCTTTCCATCAGTGTGCTTTCTCCATATTCCTGGGCAGCCTTTCACTGGAGTACCTCACATCCTTTGGGAAAAGATGTGTCTCTTTTAATTGAGTGGAGAATAAGAGGGTAATTTCTTATATTTATTTGTAAAATTACCATCACGCTATAGTTGGAAAAATGCAATCAATGTTGTATGTCAACAATGTTCAGTTTCTCAAAAATTTTCAGGTTCACAGTAAACAATTTGAACATTTTTGAGGATCTGAAGTAACAGGGTTCTCCAGGATGCATCTCATACTTTTATACCTGCCTGACTGGTACTGGATTTTTTTTTCCATTTTGCTTCCTTTATTTATATATTTGCAAATGTACTTTATTGAGTTACCAATACTACAATATTAAACACTGATATAATTTTTCAGTGTTCTAATAAAACAATATGGGGCAAACAAAACTTTTATTGAGCAGTGGCCTTCCTTCATACAGAGTGATTGATTTTTCCAAAGATGTTGCTCTTTCATAGCGAGTCAATTATTTATTTTTTCATTTTATAAGAAATACTTCAGCAACAATATCAATGCTGGCCTTCAGTCACTACCCTAGAAATACAGTCTGGATTTCACTCCACTCCACTTTATATTTGTGGTAAAAATAAAATAAAAATAACTGTGTAATGTGGTTCTTAAGTAAGGCTAGAGGTTAGAATGACTAGCAGGCCCCAAGTTGAGGAACCTCCTACTTACCAAATGCATCATATAAATGGATGCAACTTTTTGCCCGTAGTTTGTTTTGATTGGTTCTAGAGGAGGCACTCTGACTGTCTTTTGACATGCATATCTGCTCAGTACTGATTCAGTAGTTGCCTTAAATAGATGAGAATGTTCTGTTGTTTATGCATTATCATCATTTGGAAATAGTAATGATTTGAGAATCTCTATTTGAGAATGACATTTACATCTTTGAAAATATTGAACTTTCCTTTATTGAAAACTGAGGTAAGGATTGGTTGTTTTTGAGATGACAATATTAAAATGTTCAGTGAACAGAAAAATAAATTGAAATATTATTATGATACATGCAGAATTAAAGCCTCAATGGTGGGAAAACATACTGTTTTTAGACTAACAACAAGCAGCAATAAGAATTCATTTTGAGATTTGATTCAGCTGTGGGGTTGCAGATGCTTGAAATTGTTAGCAGAATACAGTTTCCAATATGACAAAGAAATAGCACCAGGAAAGGTTTGATGGTGGTGCAATGATTTGGAAGCAGTTGATCATGGTTTGATTTTTTGACCAACATGCTTTTTTCCATACTTCCAAATTTCTTAGGGTGGGCCATATTATTTTTAAAGTTATCAATTGTAGTTTGGTGTTGCTAGTATAATAAAATGATAGATTCTAATGTAGTATTTAATGACATACTTTGTACCCAAAGCCACTCTCACTGTGGCATCAAGATTAATCATTGCAGATCTATCCCCAAATTACATTATATACTGCAATATATATTAAGAGCAATGGCTTCATTGTAACGCAACTTAAATGTATCCTTTTTTGTCCTAATATCTCCACAGTGGTTATTGACAAGGGATATATAAAGGTTCAAATATGAACTATGATTTTAAAATAACACATTACCAATAAGCATGTGTGAGATACATTTAAATCTGAAATTTTCACATTTAACATTTTAACTTCCCCTCCTTAACACCAATTAAGTCCCTTCTACTCTGAACAATAGTGACAGCTTATTGTCTGGATTTTATTAATCTTGCTTGACTCTTGTCAGTTTTTCCTTTTACTACGAGCCAAAAGCAAATTCCCATCAATGTCAGCCAGCTTATTCTCTGAATTCATTGGTCATTTTCAGCAATCAATCACACTTTTTCTATCAAATGATAGCCAATAACAAAGCCCACAATTTGCCCGATGACTTATGCTATGCATTTCCTTCCACAAAATGCTGTCAGTCACAAATGTTCAGCTCATAGTCAAAAAGACACATTGTTAAAAAATCTCTAAGTAGAAGGTGTGCAAAAACATTCAAAAATTTTCTTCCGCAAGATTCAGCTAAACAGTAAGAAAATTAGGGCCATGGAATGGTTGCCAGATAGCCCAAGTGAGCATCTCTGAAAATGTAGTCTATGTTTAAAGTGAAAATACCGAAACCTCTTCTCAAATTTATGAAAACTTTATATGCAGCCAGCTTGCCAACTTATTCATTGGGTAGACAGCAAGGTTAGCTTATTATTAAATAGCTCTTCTATACAACATTAGCCATGGAACATCACTAACAAACTAGCTGTGCTAGACAGTATTGTGAGCTGTAAAAAACTACATACATAATGTTTTCAAGTTGATGCTAGAGACATTTCTGGTTTTACTAAACAATTTCTAATGATGATGATTATTATTATCATAGTTGTCAAATCAGCTAGGCTGAGCGAGTAAATAAACACCACCACATTTATTTAGTGTGTAGATTAGAACACAATAGCTAGTTATCATTATAACCAATTAGGTAGATTTTGATCTTATAGAATGTAGCAGGCAACCTGGTAATGGTTACTTTACTAGTGGTTTATAAGCGTATGTGCGGTACTGGATCGTGTAACAGCATATACTACAGGAGAATTGTGCTGATTTCCAAAACAGCACAAACTGATGATAAAAATTTAAAAGTAGGCTCACTAAATAGTTAGACATCTTGATGAGGATAATTATCTTCTTTAGAGCATAAACTTCTCTGTTGACAGATTCACACAAAATTCTCCCATTCTCTACACATCCTGTCTACCGAGTACAAAAAAACAGTATTATTTACATGGGCTGCCAAAATGTTTTGAGATAAAATGTAAATAAAAGTTCTTCGGAGTTCTGTATATTAAAGACAACACTTCAAAGTTCATACAAACTGAAATACAGAAATTTACATTTTTAGCTGCACACAGGTGATCTTTTTAAAATATTTTAAAGCAGTTTTAATTTATAAAATGTACAAACCAGGACTTAAAAGAATAAAACAACAATTGTAACACTCATTTTGGCCATTCCTATATTATTGGAAGTATTGAATTTAATTTATTGAAAAGATTTCTGTTTTTTAAAGAGCTGAAATTTATTTCATGACATTCGAAGCAAAATTTTAATCAATGTAACCTTATGGATTAGTTTTTTTTTTTACCTCATTCTTGTTTTTTTACTTTTATTCAAGTACATTTTTTCATTCAAATAAGTACTTGTATTTTAGATGATTACTTGTTTTGACTATTTTGTCCAACTTTGGTGAAGAGCACTGCACAAACACAAACCTGAACTGAACTGAAAATTCCTGCTGTGTCGCCAGAACAGAAAAGTCACAATGATCCAATATTTATTTCCGTGTTAATGTTTACATTTGTACCTATTGTTCTTAATGAAGCAGACACTAGGTATGTTTTTTCAGTGACAAAGCTGCAAGTGTTAATTTTTATAATACAAAGTTAAAATTTTGTCTGGAATGTTATTTAACATTTTTGGAAATTTGGAACAAGAGAAATTATTTTGGCATAATTATTTTTGTAATTTTGATCTCTGAAATGATGAATATAATGTTATCTTTATGTTTTGTCTTTGGTTATTTAATGAGATTTTGAGTAATGATTCTTTACAATTGTAACCTTACAAAGATAATGGTTAATCCCTTTGGTTCAATAAAACTAATTTCATTGTTCAGGAAAATTTACTGTTTGTTTTTGCTTCCTAGTTCTTAAGAAGAAAACTTCAGCTTTATTTATCGGGAAAAACACAGTTTCTCCTTCTACAGTATATGCTGGCTTACTGCTTTTAATATCACATCAGTGCTCTCTAACATATAGTGCCAGTAGTCAACCTTTGCCGATTGTTTTTGAATAAAGAACTGGCAGTGGGCTACTGACATATAGATCTTTTGGACCAATTAACATTTTCATAGTTGAAAGAAAAAACTTTATGGGGCTTAATGGCCTGTTCTAATGTTCTGACTAGCTCCTTAGAGATTTTAGGGACAAAATGTGTAGCACATGAATGAACGTACACATTACCATTTCAGACTGTGCTAACTCACCAAAACCCATCAATGCTAATTAACAAATTATCATTTGCTAGAGATTTACAACTACTGGCACTCATACAGTCTTCTCTAAGGGAGAGATATACATTTTCATATTTTCACTGGACTAGTAAACTGTTACCACAGAGAAATATAGTACATTTTAGACAAATATTAAACATATTAAACAAGTGTAAATACATCAACAGATCTTAATTATTTTTTATATGTCAGCATGACCTTGTACCACCTCTCTGGAAGAACAACTAAGTACAGGGCCGCTACCCGATCAGAATACCGCTAGAGAAAAGCAGTTTATTATTGAAATCTTTTGGGGTAACGTGACCAACGCTTGTCCTTATTTTGGACCCACTCACTTCACGCCCCAGATCAGCATGATAACAAACATTAAAGCAATGAAAGGAAAAAAAGGATACATATTAACAGACAAGACAGACAGTTTATGTAATTCCCCAAAAAACAAGTACATAACAAGAATCAAAGACAAACTTTCACAGATTAGGGTGCAAGATGTTCTCGTATGAGACAACCCGGTTTCCCCAAATTGGATCACTGTCCTTACAGTTCAAGAGTGAAATGCTGGAAGCCCCATGGAGTACACCAGCAGCCAATGCCAATAACAAAAATGTTCTGTCCTACTGGTCCCAAACATGGATCGCTCAGGAGAAACCACAAAAACGTTCGCCTTCAGAGGTGCATCTCCCATGAATCTCCGAGGAAAATAAAACCTTCTTCCAGCAGGTGGCACGCAGGTGGATTCTTGGCGCTAACTTGCTGCGTCTCCTTGCTCCACCACTCGATGTCTCTCTGTCTCCTCCTTCTTTTCCAATTAAATCGTCTTCAGCCCAGCCATCCTGTCCGTACTGTGTCTTCCCCTTAAAGGTGTATTTCCCCATTTTTGGCGAACCCTTGGTAACCCATTTCCTGATGTACACCCTATGGAGACGCAAACTGACAATGGGACAAAAGTACATGTGGCACCCGCTACAACCTATCTGCGACTGTTGCTCCAGGGATTATGCTGGGGAAACAAGTAATGTGAAAATCTGAAATTAAATTTTAGAGAAAGCTGTAGAATCCCAGTAACTTAGAGATCTTTCCGACTGTTTGAAAGAAAAGATAATGACTCCCACTTGGAACAAGTTTATATTTTGATCAGAATGTTTTGGGAGATGGCAGTACAGTGCCCTCATTGTCCTGCCTGACTCAAAAACCTTTTTCACAAGAGAGAATTTTATAATGAAGAAAAGCAATTTGACTAGATAAGTAGGTTATTTACATTTGTATATCAAAGAGTTAGAATTATATTGCTGTTACAAGCCTGAATATGTGAGCTTCTTTGAATAAACAGACATACTGTATCCTAAAGAGTATTAAACGATAATAGTTGAATTCCTTACATCGAAGGGTTACTTTATTGTACTATGTTACAAGATAGACAGGTTGTTCTTAGCAAATGGTTTTCTTTATCAATTTTTTATATCAAAGAATTATATTTATATTTTTATTTTACAACACTGGTAATTGGAAACTTTGAAAGAAAAAAGTAATATTATTTATTAAGGATTTGTTAAAATGTATATGTTGTTGAAGAAATTAACTGGCACCCCCTACTGGGTGCATCGTACAGGCAATAAAACAAAGGCAGAAGAAAGAGTCAATCAGTCTTCTTTATTATTTAAGTCTTGCAAGCGGTAACCCTTACAGGATCACAAGCACCTTACTAGTAAGTGTTACAAAGGTGGGGTGCCAGTCGGGCTCTATTTTTGAGCTTCATTGATTAAATTACAATTCCAAAGGAATTCATTGCATAATCAGAAAACCTTTAACATTACTGGTTGTAACAAAGGCGCTATATTGCGCCTGACCCGACACAGATTGGACACGGGAGACAGGTATAAAAATAAATAAACTTTTATTTTTCTTTAGCTGGAGGGCACGTCTTCCCCGCAATCCCCCCAGCCACAACACAGTCCCCAAAGCACAAACTACAACACCACAACACTCCTCTCTCTTTCCCTTCCTCCACCACTCCTCCTCAAGCTTAGTCCTCCTCCTCCCGACTCTGGCCGTTGAGTGGTGGCTGCTGGCTCCTTTTATAGCCCACCCAGAAGTGCTCCAGGTGCTTGATCACCTGTTTCCGGTTGCACTCCCAGGTGGGGCTGAAGAGTAGTCCAGCTGGGCTCAGGGACCCATGCTACGCCCCCGGCGGCCATCCCAGATCCCAACAGGGCTGTGGAGAACTCCATCTCCCATGAAGCCCTGCGAGAGACTGAGGCATTGCTCCAACCCAGGGGGGCGGCCATCCAGCGTCCAGGGGGAGGTACTGCACTATCCAGGGCTGCTCCCCCAGAATACACCTCGAAGGGGCATCCTGGCCGGGCATGGGACCTGGCCAACCGTCACATGGTTACATCCAGATGCTAACAGGAAGTGACAAAACATTGATACCTTAAATGGTCACAATTAACATGCTCCACTAGGGTGATTAACAGTCCTGTTAACTTAGGAGTATATGACTTTTTAGGTGTTTTTTAATAAGTATACTACGTGCATGGCATGCACATCCATTTCGTTCTGAACTCTTTGCCTGACCATATGCGACCATATGTTTCCTTCAATCCTTCTTAGTTCAACCATATTCCGTCAACAGAAATAACAATAGAGCAACTAGCACACTTTAAAAGATAACTTTTCTTCTTATACGAAGGCTTGCTTTTTCTTTTTTGCTATAAAGTCAATTAAAATGCCTTTTCTTAATAATTCAAATCTTTATCATTGCGATTATGAAAATAACATCTTCAGCCATTAACTATAAGCTCAGAAGAATATGACACTCAGCACAGACTCAGCAAACCTGAAGGTGGGTTCCTTTTAACAGTGCACCTGCTAGGTGCACATTGGACCAGGGTTCAAATTCAATTCCTACAATGTTTTCATAGCTTGGACATTAAAATTATCTATTTACTCTTGTGGTCCACTTTGATTACTAACCTTATGTCTCAGCAAAGTATTAGTTTTGCCTTTGACAATGCCATTAATTAATTAAATAATTTGGTAAGGCTTCTACTTTATTTTCCTTACCTTTCTCTGTAGGAGGCAATCTCTGACCATTAGACTTATATAAATGCAGCTAAAGGACACCTGTTTTAAGAAACAGATTATTACAATTTATTGCTTAACACAAGGATTATAAAAATATGATAAATGCATATATACTGACAAAGAAGATAGGACTCAAGACAGAAAAACATATAACACTTAAGAGCCTGGAATTCTAATTTATGTTGGCACAGGTAAACAGTTTTACGGTACCACGTCTTTAAAGGGGATGTCCGATGCTGTGTAGAGTGGTTGCTGTTTTTGCTCTTGGTTCAAGTGCAGTTTGCACAATGTGATCCTTTCTTCATGGCCTGTTGTGTTTTTCTCAGCTCACTGTTGGGCTCTTTTTTGTGTCCTCTGCAACTTCATATGGAAAAGCACTACTCTTTATGACTCAAGAGTTTAGGCTCTGAAATTCCTTTCTTGAAGTAATGCTGCTTCTCAGTCTTCTCAGACTTGGCTCAGTCACTGGCACAGAGCTTGGCCTGGCAGAGTGGATCTTGGCTCTGAAATTCACAAAGAGAAGAGATTACCAGCTTTCAGCTCCCCAAAGAGCGATCAGCTTATCAGCTTTTTGTTTTCAACAAGCAAGTAGATTTCAGGGAAAGCTTTCATAGAGTTTAAGAGAGAAGGAATAAATGCAGCTAGTTTTAAAGAAAGGTGTAACCTCCTGTCATTGGATTAAAGTAATTTCATTTACAGAGCCAGTGTTGGCTTATATGAGGGTTATTTTGTCCATCACACTCAGGCACATTCACTTCTAAGATTAATGTGCATTTGGGTGCCTTTCTGTCTCAAGGAACCTCTGCAAAGATGCCAGTTTAACTTTGATTTACACTTTTGTTATGAGATGTAGTACAAGCTGATGTTGGTATGTGCTGCTCAGCCAATTTTTCAGGAATGCAGGTTAGGAAGACTACAGCTGGATTCCTGCATCCCTGTTAAATCTTCTGACTTAACAAGCCTTATGTGTCACTAGCAAAATGAGCAATACCCACTTTGTCCTACACAGTACATTATGCAAAAAAAGGAAGCAAGCAAAATCTAGGAAATTAACCAGTCTTTCATAATCCATACTTTCGTCTTGTATTCCTGTTTTACCTACTCAGGGTTATATGGAGCTACAATCAGCCTAACTCATAATTTAAAGAGCCTAACTGTAAAAACCCCTTTCAACTTATTCATAAACAGCTGTGACCACATCTATTCATCTTCTAAATCTACCATTTTTATTTCATGCCTCATTAGTTGCAAAGCAGAAACAGACCCTATGTAAGATGCCAGTTTGTGTCAGAGAATACACACATTCATATTCACTCATCCAGGACCAATAGGGAAGGTACGCAAAGAAACCCAGACAGAAATATTGAGAATGTTATACAGACTCCGAAATGAACTATGTTGTCTGGAGCTGTGAGGCCTCAATACCACCCCTAAATCATAAAGGGAATGTATAAAATAATAAAACTTAAATTAGGTTGCAAGGAAGTGTTTTTGTACTAACTGTAGTTTTGCACAATAAATAAAATATTTTAGTTCTATGTAATATTTAAAACTTCTTTCTGCGCCTCATATTAAAGAAGAGTGTTATAGAGAAAAGGAGAAACATACATTGAGTAGTTGTTTTTCAATACATTGTTAAATAATAGAGATTTCAAACCTCCTCTACTGAAAAGCTTTTTATTTATTCATTTAGTTTTGCTTTACAAGATTCCATGTTTCAGCTTTTCTGCTACATTTCAAGTTACAATGGCTCTTTAAGTTGAGAGCCGGAGGGCCATAATTCTCTGTCATTGCACATTGCTTCCTTTTGAGAGATTTCATTTCTTCAGTTTGCTTATAGGAAAACATATTCTAACAGGTATACACAGAAGTGGGATTTCAGTTCATATTAGTAACTTCCCAAGTGATTAAGCAAACCGAACTCCAAACTACAAAAAGCTATATGTTCAAACACCACGTTAACATTGCGCAAAACTGAGCAAACCATTTTAAAAACCTGCACTCTCAAATAGTGAATATCTTGTGTTACTGTGTTCATTCAAAGGCCTTTGACATGAAGTTTACATTTTGTGGTGGTCAACATTTGATGTTTGCCTTTTCTGTCTTAATCTTATTTGCACAATGCCCCATAGGATTTCAATACATCTTTTTTTACTTGCAATAAAACTGAAAACAGCTTAATATCCATCCACTTTTTTATTGTGGGAGAACTGGTATCCCAGTAGGGATGGTTGGTATACCCTTTCCAAGTCAGGTGGCCAGTATAGATGGAAGGACAGTGAAAGACTGCTTCCCAGGGCAACAAGTATTCTTTATGTGTTGGGTGGCAGCATCCCTCTGATGTAGCTCACACTTGGACTCAAGCATGGCTGTATTGTAGTTGTAGTTTCAACAGGCAACCCTGTTAGGGTTCTTGGTTGGCACTGTAGTGAACTACCAGGAAGAGGCTTCTCTGTTGTGTGGATGTTCTGCCAGACCTAGAAGTATTTCTTGGCTAAAACACTGATATGCTGGAAGTGCTCCTGAGTCCAGCTTTAAGCGGAGCCCCTCTACCTTTGCCAGTCAAGTGGGCATCAGGAGTGAAGGAAGAGGATAACACTTGCCTGTACAGGAGGAAAGGCAGAAGGAGTAACTTTATATTGCTGAGTTGTGTGCTTATTTGGTGTACAACATCTTTCTTTTGTGTCTTTGTTGTCACACATGCACATCTGAGGGTCATCTTGAGGGCTTGTCTGAGGTAAGCACTACCACTCCAGGACACCTAACACTAACTCTCTTATCACCCACAACTCGGAGAAGATGCACACTGAGGGAAATAGACCTCACACCTACAGGTTCAGAAGGTTTAAAAGTGAGGCACTCCTGAAAGATTGTTGAAGAGATCTACGTTACAGAGCTCCAACCCTGTGACAGGACCCCTCTCTAGAGCCTATCAATTTGAAACCAACAGCTAAAAGTTGATTTTGTTAACCCTTTGCACTATTAGGCACCGTTATTTTCAGTTATTTTTCGTTGCAAGCAAACTGGGTGGCCTGGTTGGCAGTCCAACATTTCTTTTAAGTCCTACCCTTCCTTTGACTAATGACATTACCTGTGGAAGTGATATAGTGCCAAACAAAGGGTCTTTTGGACTAGAACATCAGGTCCTGGTCAGTTGTGTTTAATGCAAAATGACCCAACAACAAACAGGTACATCTGACCAAGGAATGCAACATAAAAGTTGATAGGATTTCATTCAAATGGAGGAAGTATGTCCAAAAAATTGAGAAGAAAATATCACTTGAAATAATGGAAATCCCCAATAATAGTGTCTAATGTAAGATATGCTACCATACTCAAGATTAGTGTGTCACAGAACAGTGAGGCTTGCTCCTTAGTATCAGAACCGTAGGAGTGACATATTTTGTATCTAGATAACCAGTGAAGCATTCACAGTGGACCAGACAAAAACTGCAGTGTTACAGCAGCTGACACACAAAAACTTGCATACTTGAGATTAAATATTAATATCATTAATAGTAATAAAATAAATAAAATGTGTCCATAATCTAATTAGAATTAACATATGAAACTGCTTTAAAGTATAGTCTACCTAGAGGATATGTAATAACACCTAATGCCAGCTCTGATAGACAGGAGGGTGTGGGCCTCATTTTTACACTAGGTGTTCAGATGTCTCACAACTTAACACACCAGGCATAAGAAATGTATGTGCCCTACCAATAGTCATAATGTTCTAGAAATTTCCAAGTCTCTATCAAGATGTTTGTTTTGGTTTCTTTTCTGGTAGATGGCAAGGAATATGTTCAAATAAAGAGTTTAGCTTTGAAGAACAAACTATATATGGCCATTATTCAAGCTACTCATCTGATGACAGCACACTTGCCTTCTTCTTTCAAAAGTAAATCAACCATACTTCACCTTAAAATATCTTGTCATCTACTATTTATTGATTCATAATCTTGTCCCATCTGAGTTGCTTTTAACAATGACTTTAGAGGATTATAAATAATTTTAAGTCCAATACTATCTGATAAATACACAAATATCTTCTCTGACACCGGTCTTAATTTAAAACATATATTCTAGTAAGGCTTGCATCATTGAAAGTTACAGTTCAGTCCCTATTATACTGTAATTTAGAGAAGTTTAATCTATAAAGGTGTGTATGATGTATAATTTTAAAGTGAAATATAGTATGTTTTGCACAGATGAATAAGAAATGCATATGATAAATAATTTAGCCCCATTCCCTTTCTTGAGGTATTAATAGAGATGTTCCTTTGCCAGAATTGCCCAGGATTGTTTAGAGACACGCATCACAATATCAACTGATAAAGTCTAGATGTACAGTTAATGAAATAAATTCAAAAATATGTTCATGTGTGGATCCTAAAGGTGTTACAATTACCTATATTTATTAATTTTATTCTGCCTCTAGAAAATTTTTCCTCTGTGCAATCAAGTTTAAAATATTTTTTTGGAACTCAAGGATGCTAAATATCTAATTATTGCAGATAATAATTATTACTGTGATGATTAATAATTTATGTATTAGTTATTTCAGAATTTACTGCAACGCCATTGTGCTTTCATTTTGTGGTTCCATTGCCATGATATATTGTGCAGTAGTCGAAGGCTTGGTTATAGAGGTTGTGTCTGGTGACATTATTAACACTTTGATAAGACGGTCGCAGGCAACAATTGTCATTCAAGCTTTTGAATTCTGAACAATATTTATACATGTTTCAGGTTTTTCATTTAAGAAAACAATCCAGCAACTGTGATGCTATGACTACAATTTTTGTTTAACATTCTGTTTTGATGAAATAGAGGACTGATTTTCTGGTTTTGTCCCTTGCACATTTAAAGTTTTGTTCCATCTTCTGATTTGTCCTTTTCTGCCTTTATGGCCTGCAATTTTACCACCTGTTTGCAGTAGAAACGGAAAATTAGGAAAGTCAGTCAGATATCTACTATATGATAAAACACTAAGCCAGTTTGGCTTTTTTGTGATTGGTCAGTTTGACTTTGGGGACGTGACAAAAAAATAAGTATGTGTGTGATACCCACAAGAAGGAGTAAAGGCGCAGGCTGAGAAAATTGCCTTTAAAGTAAGCAAATATAGGATTGGTTTGGTCCGTTTATAGGAGATGGACGTCTGAAGCAGAGCTCCGCTAGCAGCGGCTTTATTTTCCCACGTATTTCATATTATTTAGAGGTATCCTGTATTTAACCCGACCAAGGAACTTCCACTACAATATACAAGCATACAAGCATGAGTAACAAGAAGAAAAGTCAGAAAGAACCAGAAAAGAAACTTAAAGCTGCATCGAAGTCCGGACAGACTTCCGGCCTGAGTGCAGGTGTAAGGTATGGCATCACGGAGACTGACCTGGAACAGGCAGAAGAGTGCGCAGAATTCCTGGGGCCCCGCTCCATTGTATCGTCTCCAGTCGAGAGTGAAAATGGGAGCGAAGGCGCAAGTGATACAGGTCACGAGGGATCGGCGATTACTGAGGATCATTCGAGACTAGAAAGGGCTCTGCAGGACGTGCTCTCATCTACTCATCGCGAGCCTGTAACAGGAGCTGCATTTTCACTTGCGGAGCACGAAAGCAGAAGCGAACTGTCCGAACTGAAAGAGATGATCGCTACACAGATAGCTACACAGATAGCTACACAGAAAGAGATGAACACTACACTGGCCACTGCCATGGTTACGGCCATGAATGAGCTTAAGAAAGATAACACAAATGATCTTAAGAAGGTGGCCACTGAGCTCAAGAAGGATAACAAAGATAAGGAAACGCGTCTATTTGAACGTTTCGACGTGAACTTTAAAGGCATGTTGGAGAAATTAGTGGAACACATTGAAGAAACTAACTCCAAACTGAAAAGGCTTGATGATCATATTAATGACGTTTCAGACCAGCTGGAAGACGTTAAGCAGGGACTCACGGCTCGAGTGGAAACAGCGGAACAAATGGCATCTAACGCCGATGAAAAAGCCACAGCTGCGAACTCGGAATACAAAAAACTTGGAGACAGACTTGCAGCCCTGGAGGATGGGTGCAGAAGAAATAATATAAGAATTGAGGGTATACCTGAGAAACGAGAAAGCTCAAGCCCAGTGAAATTTGCAGTAGAATTACTGTCTAAAATAATTGGAGATGACTTTAAACTCGACAATGAGATAGCCACGGCTTATCGCACAAAGATACCAAGCGCCTTTAAATCTAGGTCTTTTATTGTCCGCTTCGAACGACTAAGATGTAAGCTTGATGTGATGGCACTTCTCAGACACAAGCAAGAGATTATATTCGAAAATAATCTTATTCGTATTTTTCCCGACTTCTCACCATCAACAGCTGCAAAACGCAGATCCTACAACGACATTAAAAGGATGCTACGGGAAGCCGATATCAAATACAGCCTCTTGTATCCTGCCAAACTGAAAGTGGAAGTTCAAGACGGACATTATATTTTCTTCAGCAAAGAAGAAGCTGAAAAAGAATTAAAGAAGCTGTTTCCGACACTTTTTTTTGAAAGTTAATTAAAATTAAAGAGCCGTATTCTATCAAGGCACGGGAAAGACCGATGATCTGATCGCTGGATCCATGTTTAAAGAGACTGGTATTATAATTATACATCTCTTATTCTCTTTTTTTAAAATTTTTTTTATATCTGGACTTTATATGTTATATGTTTATGTTTTAATCAGAGTTATAGAGCTATAGACGTGAGTGTGAAAATGTGGAAGTGATTAAAGTAGGATTCGTTTTATTTATTTATTTTTTTATTTCTTTTCCTTTTTTTTTTTATTTTTTTTATTTTATTTTTTTTAAATTTATTTATTTATTTATTTTTTTTATTTTACTATACCTTAAAGTAGACTGTATAACTACATACCCTTGGTTTAATGCTTGTTCTACTATTTATACAATTACCATTATACTATTACAGTATGAATTACCAGGTTTATCCTGGACTAGTTTTTAAAATCACTCCCAGGGTTGTTTTTTTTTTTTTTTTTTTTTTTTTTTAACCTTAATATCTTAACTTAAAAGCGCTGAAGATTATTTCAAGATTAAATATTGTTAATGAGAACATTTTCGGCAGATAGTATTAAGGATTTAACTGTAAAAGATATCTCTGTTTTAATTCTGTAACGCCGCTGCAGGGTGGGGTTTGTTTTGTTTTGGACGTGCTCTGTCTCTTCGTATGTCAGAGGACTGGAACATCGCGAAGTGGGGTCTAGCCTCATGTGGGGAGGCAAAATGGGGGGGGGGGGGGGATAAAGGGGGGAGAGAAGGAGAGCAGGTTATATCTAATCTATTCTTATAATCCTTATAATTATAAATATCAATGCAGCAACAGGCTACCATGCAACAACTCCTGGGGAATCTTGAAACTAAGATTAAAACTGCCATATTACCAATTAAAACTATAAAATGACATTAAAAACTCAGAATCAATGTCTCCATGATGGGACAGTTAACTTTGTGAGCTGGAATGTTAAAGGCCTGAATCACGAATTAAAGAGAAAGAAAGTATGCTCTCACCTAACAGGCTTAAACGCTAAAATAGTATTTTTACAGGAGACCCACTTACTAACAAAGGATCAGTTCAGATTACAAAAAGACTGGACTGGCCAAATGTTCCATTCTAGCTTTATAAAGAAAACTAGAGGGGTGGGAATTCTCATACATAGAACAGTTCCTTTTGTAGCATCAGAGGTAGTGTCGGACCCTGAAGGGAGATATGTGATGGTCATGGGCAACTTATATAACAGTAAAATGATTTTGATAAATGTTTATGCACCCAATGTTGATGATAAGGAATTCATGCAAAATCTATTTGCATCCATTCCCAGTGTGAACACTCATAAAATTATAATGGCTGGGGACTTTAATTGTGTTTTAAATCCACTCTTAGATAGGACTCCTGTGACAGGGGGGACGACATCTAATACTGCAAAGATAATTACACAGTTTTTAAAGGATCACAACTTATCAGACCCCTGGAGGTTTCTTAACCCAAACTCAAGAACATATTCGTTCTACTCACCAGTGCATTATAGCTACTCAAGAATTGATTATTTTTTTATAGATAATAATTTCCTGCCTACAATTAAATTATGCAAATATGACACAATTGTTATCTCTGACCATGCCCCTCTAGTCTTGGAGCTAAAATCAATAAGCCCCTCGTACTCACCTCGCAGATGGCGTCTTAACCCTCTTTTATTGGCAGACGAGAACTGCACAGAATTTATATCCAAACAAATCAGCTTCTTCCTAGAGACAAACATGTCTACAGAGGTTTCTGCAGGAACACTCTGGGAAACTCTAAAGGCCTTCCTAAGAGGCCAGATTATTTCATATCTTTCCCATAGAAATAAATTAGAAACCAAGAAAGTGTCAGAGCTAAGAAATGAAATTACTAGAATAGATGAAGAACAAGCCAGGCGTCCAAGTGAAGCTCTTCACAGGAAAAGGCAGGCCTTGCATACAGAACTTAACATCTTAACAACTAAAGAAACTGAACAACTTATTTATAAGTCTAGACAGCATTACTATGAACACGGAGAAAAAGCTAATAAGCTTTTAGCTCAACAAATTCATAAACAAGAAGTTCACAATGCAATACCAGTAATCACCAACAAGAATGGAGAAGAAATCATCGACCATAATAAAATAATGCACACATTTAGAGATTACTATAAGTCTTTATATTCCACTGAGCCCAAAGAAGACAACACGCAATCTAATGCATTTCTGGATAATTCACAAATACCACAAATAGATGCTTTAAGTGCTGAGGAACTAGATAAACCTCTAACGCTAACAGAATTACTAGACGCTATAAAGTCACTACAAAGCGGGAAATCATCAGGCCCTGATGGTTACCCCGTAGAGTTTTATAAGAAATTCTCCACTCAGCTAGCTCCACTCTTATTGGTAACATTTACAGAAGCTAAAGACCACCAAATACTACCTCAAACATTTCGACAAGCATTAATCACCGTCTTTCCTAAACAAAATAAGGACTTGTTACAATGTGCATCATATAGACCAATTTCACTCCTGAATAATGATGTTAAGATACTCTCAAAAATCCTAGCTAGAAGGATGGAGAAAGTGCTGCCCTCGGTAATATCACAAGATCAAACTGGATTTATTAAAGGCCGACATCTATCTTCAAATCTCCGACGCTTGTTTAATGTTATATATTCACCAGCAAAATCAAACACCCCAGAGATATTACTATCATTAGACGCAGAAAAGGCATTTGACATGATCGAATGGAATTACCTTTTCACTGCATTGGAGAAATTTGGGTTTGGCCCGAATATTTGTGCTTGGATTAAACTACTGTATACCAGTCCAGAAGCTTCAGTTTGTATTAATAAAATTTGCTCAGACTACTTTAAACTAGAACGTGGTACCAGACAAGGATGTCCCTTGTCGCCACTGTTGTTTGCAATCGCTATTGAACCACTGGCGGTTCACTGCCGAAATTCTCATCAGATAAAGGGGATTGTCAGAGAAGGACTGGAACAGAAAATTTCTCTATATGCAGATGATATGGTCTTATATATATCGGACCCAGAAAACACTGTCCCTGCTGTTTTAACAGCACTAACAGAATTTCAAAAGATATCTGGTCTTAGAATTAATCTGAATAAAAGTATACTCTTTCCAGTGAACTCACAAGCATATAATATTAAATTAGACACCCTACCTTTTACCATAGCAGATCAGTTTAAATACCTAGGGGTAAATATCACAAGTAAACATAAAGCTCTTTATCAACAAAATTTTGGCTTCTGTATGGAAAAAATTAAGCAAGACTTGCATAGATGGTCAACCCTTCATCTCACTCTAGCCGGAAGAATTAACATTGTTAAGATGAATATCCTTCCTAAACTTCTCTTTTTATTTCAAAACATTTCAATATATATCAATAAATCGTTTTTTAAACAGTTAGATTCAATAATAACCTCATTCATTTGGAACTCAAAACACCCACGTATCCGAAGAGCGACCCTACAAAGACCTCAGGCAGAAGGTGGCATGGCTTTACCTAATTTTCAGTTTTATTACTGGGCAGCAAACATACAAGCCATAAAAACCTGGACACAAATAAATGCACATACACAGGCTTGGTCTGCAATAGAAGTAAAATCCTGTAGTACTTCTTTATATTCCCTGCTTTGCTCTCCAATAAATGAAAGTTATCGCAAATATACTAATAACCCAATTGTGCTTTACTCACTCAGAATATGGAACCAAATTAGGAAGCATTTTAAGATGGAAAATCTTTTATCAGTGGCACCTTTGCAAGGGAACCACCTCTTTCAACCTTCGCAAGTATATCCAGTTTTTAATACCTGGAAAAGTTTTGGGATTAAAATGCTCAGAGATCTTTATATAGACAACATATTTACATCTTTTGAACAATTACGTTCAAAATTTAACCTCCCAGCTACACATTTCTTTTACTATCTTCAAATTAGAAATTTTGTTAAACAGAAATTGTCCGATTTCCCCCACCTTGCACCCTCCACAATGCTGGAAAAAATACTGCTCAATTCCGAGGAAACAAACACTATTTCCGCAATATATAAAATCTTATTAGAGTCCCTACCTTTCAAAGATCCAAGAGGACATTGGGAAGAAGATCTCTTAATCAATATATCAGAAAAGGAGTGGAAGGTAGCAAAGCAGAGAATTCACTCGAGTTCTATATGCGCAAAGCATAGAATTATTCAACTAAAAATTATATATCGAGCTCATCTGTCTCGCTTAAAACTGTCCAAAATGTTTCCAGGCCAGGATCCGACCTGCGAGCGCTGCAACCAAGCTCCTGCCTCACTGGGTCACATGTTCTGGGCCTGCACCAAACTAACATCATTTTGGACAAAGATTTTTAAGTGCCTCTCAGACAGCCTTAGTATCACAATCCCTCCTAACCCACTAACAGCTGTGTTTGGTGTCCTTCCAGATGGACTTGAATTGGAGAAGGACAAACAAACGGTGATTGCATTCATTACACTCTTGGCACGCAGACTTATTTTGTTAAATTGGAAGAATCCTAATTCTCCTCTTATAAGTCAGTGGGAAACTGATGTTTTATATTATTTGAAATTGGAAAAAATCAAATTTTCAGTTAGAGGATCTGTACAAAATTTTTTCAAAACTTGGCAGGATTTAATCAATATTATTTTAGAATAAGAGAATTAACTATTATTGTATTTAACTCCCTTCTCCATCTCTTATTTATATAGATATTTACTTCTCCCCTTCTTTTGTCTAATGTTGCCTTATTAAAAAGCTTAAAGAAATTTTCCTTTAGCTAAGCTCTCCTTCTCAGGGATGGGGTTTGATTTGTTTTCAAATTTGTTGGGTTATAAATGGATCTGTTTGTATGGAATGATTACAATGAAAATTAATAAAATAAAAATATAAAGTAAGCAAATATAGGGTGGTCCAGATCTAATTATGCAATTTTCGTTATGCTATAACTTAGTAAGTTTATTACAGAGAGAATTCACAGCACCTGCCCTGCACATGGAGATTTCACTTAAAATTCTTTTTGTTGCCGATAGATGGCAGCACCTGCCTTGTATTCCAAAATGGCAGGGAGACGGTTGTCAGTCGAACCGTTGCATAATTAGATCCGGACCACCCTGTATAAAACCAAGCAGGAGGCAAAAAAGACACCTGGTCTGAGAAGCAGGCTTTACAGGAACATGCTTGAGAGAGAGAACACCGGATCACACACAAGCGAAATACAGAAGAAATGAGTTGTAGGTACTGTTAGGGCAAGAGATAGGAAATACTTTTTTAATTATTCTATTAACTGTCTTTGACAGATACTGTGGCTAGTGTTTTAATAAAATATCTGACTTGTATATAGAATAAAATGATGTATAGAAACATTTACATAATTAGATGATGTAAAGGGTGAGAACTCAATGGCAATATAAAGAAGGTCCAGACTCCCAATGACTTGCATATCTTAAGTACTGGTTAAGTTAAAGAGAACTGAAAAAAAAGTAAAAATATATTCATTGTCACCTTAGAGTGTTTCTCACATTGGCTCCTTATTTTGAATGAGTGATTCAGAACCTGATTTATAGTAAAACTGAACAATAGTTATTGATGACTGGAGCACAAAGTAAGTTATAAAGGATTTAAGCAAAGATTTTTTTCCCCAAAGCTAAGCAAATAGGTGGATTTTCTTTACCTTCTACTATATTCCATTATCTCAAAAATATAAATATTTACAACCCAATTTATATCTGCGTGTCTTTGAAATTTATGAAATGTGGCACTTACTAGAAAGATTCATGGAAATGATGTGCACACAAGAAATTATACAGTCCAAGTATCTTTGCTTTTGAAGTTTAGTGAAATTTAAAAGATAATCAGCTTAAAGAAAATTAAGAGAAAAGAATAATAAAAACAGTAAATAATGTCTTATCTATGATGCTTCATTTTTAGACTTAAACATCTAAGTTATGTTTCTTTTGGGTTATTGTATTCATTACTATTTATGTAAAATATACAGTAACAGTATGTGTATGCATTACTATTCAAGTTAGTATATACAATAAAACATTGTATGACTTTATGCCTTTCCATTTACAATCAAGTAATCTATATTTTTGCCTGAGCTTATTTTGCTATTACTTCAGAATCATAGCATAGACTCAGAAATATTCCATTAACATTTCCAATTATAGGTGATAAAGTAGGATCTTCCATTACCTATTGATGTATTCTATGTATTACAGGTGTACTCCACCCAAGAATGACATTTTTTTTAAATGTTACTTACCCCATTTACTTTGTAGTGGTGGCTGAGACAAATGTTTAATCTCATGCTGTACATATTGAAGGTTCAAACTGAACGGGCCCTACGGTGACCAGTTTTGGACAATAGCAAACGATTTGAAAAGCTTCCATGAAAAAAGAAAAAAAAAATGCTCACGTAACTCGGGTTGCATAATCCACATGTCTGAGATCCTTTCATAAAGATTTCACTTTCATAAAGTGCAAAATTTTTGTAGTTTTTGCTAAAATGTTACTGACAATTATTTCCTGAAAACATTGTATCAAATGCCAACTGGAAAGATGTTATTCCCATAAAGCTGTGCATTTGAATTGAAGATCTGCCTCTCCCCCTCATTCATTGGTCAAGAATCCAGTCTTAGTTGTTCCGTTTCTGTTGGTGTCAGCAAAAAACACACTGTTTTGACAATCTTTTTTGTATAGCATATCAATTGGTGTACTCTGTATACATTATCACACGTAGAGATGTTAGTAATTATTAATGACTAGACAAAGAGCCCGTTTCAACAATGTAAGATGAAACGGGCACGAGTGGAATAGTAATGAGTATAAACACCACAAACCTGATATAGGTGTATTGAATGAAAGCGTAATTAGGCCTGGAGCTGTAGTCGAAATCGCCTTTCAGGCCTCTAGAGCTTTAATCGAAGTCGCCTTTCTCTTTGAATTTTTGCAGCCGTAAATCCGCCGCCTGCCGCGATGTTGGGGTTGGATGTCGGTCGAAGTCGCCTTTCTCTTTGAATTTTCGCGGCCGTAAATCCACCGCCTGCCACGATGTCAGTTTTTCGGGCAGCTGCGCAGAAGGTGACTGCGCATTCAGCTTCGGACGTGCGCAGAAGGCGACTGCGCATTTGGCTTTGGATGGACATGAGTGAGTGAGTGAGTAGGCTGGCGAATTATATATAAGATATTGTCCTGGGAGTACATTTCGGTATTCAGGCAAGGGGCCTTTCGCTTCCATTCTGAAGTTTTGTCAAACTGAACAGGAAGTGCAGTGCATGCTGGAAAAGCTTGAACACCAAGCATGACTTTAGAGTTTTATTTTTTTTTAATACTTATTTATCTGTGAATCTCAACAAATTAACCTTGAGTTTTCAGATGATAACGTCTGAAGTATTCAATGTGCTGTGAGAAACTGCAAAAGAAAATGTTAACATACTCTGGTACCAGAGTAGCCCCCAGCTGCTGTTAAAACTGCCGAAGAGTTCTCTACCTCAACCTTGCTTATACCTCTGTTTGCTTGAGAACACATAATCTACAAGAAAAATAGAAATGGAATGATCATCAGCATCTTAATTCTTTTATTTGGACTGGACAGAGAATTAAAACAGCTAGGTTCTGTGATTCTTTGTATCACCATGTTTTTGTTGTAAATGGTTTTTAAGCAAATTAATATAATTTTTCAAGTAAAAGCTTAAAAGTCAATGCTTTTTTTCTAATTTTTACTAGCAAGCCAAAAAGCTAAAATGTTCCATTTTTGTCCAGATGTGGTCCCTTAAAAGGCTCAAGAGGACACTTTTGAGAAGCCCTCTATTGGTAGTAAAACTGTGTCGAAGTAAAAGTTTCGATATAAAGATTGTCCAGGCTAGCAGGCAGCCTGCCTTTTGAGGTTCCCAGGGTGAAAAATGCGGGGTACAATATGGACAATGACACCAGTAAGAGGTCACAGGTAACAAGCTGATTTTGACATTACATCCTATCCCCCATTAAGAGATGGACTGAAGAGACTAGTTGGTACATTTGATGTTAGAGGATGTGATAAGATGATAAATCAGATATCCTTCTAGTTTTCAACCTAATTTTGTTATGAGAAACATATTAAATAATTTGTCCCTTAAGATTTGCTTTGAGTGCTTCCTAAAGTGTTGCTGTAAATATTTCTGCAGTTCTGTTGGTCTCTATGAAAATATCAATCTGAGAAGAAATGAATTTAGTGAAGTCCTCTTTCACTAAAATTACTGGGGTTATTTGCCAATGATGAGCAAAGAGTTACCTGAACAGCAAGCACAGCCGTTTGGGATGGGTTTGGGTTTATTGGTTTTTACTTTTTAGTTGAGCTAATGATTATGTCTTATTTTTTAAATACCCCTTTTAAGCTAAATAAGGCAGTTGTTCTGTTTCTGTACAGTACAGCAAGTCAGCCTTCATGCACTGTAGCTGTCTTATGTCTTATGGCCAACTCTCATTTGTTTTATTTTATTAACAGAATTCAGTTCCTGCTTTCTCTGACTCTGAATTTTGATTGTGCTGCTAATAAACACAGTTTTTTCTTTAAAGGATTCTGTTGGTTTGGTTTTATTCTTATGCTTGTTCTTATGTTTTTATGCTTAGCCTCTACCACTCAAAATTAAAGCAAGTGACCCAGTGGGATAGAGAAATAATTTAACTCAGCTCACCCGTCTGGGACTATAAAGTCCAGTCCTTTATAGTCCGTGACCCGGAAATGCTTCTGAACCCTCAGTCCATGTGATTTCCTAGCACTTCTGGGTCAGATCAAAACTCTTCTTTTTCATCGCGGAAGCACGTCATTTCTTCTGTCCATGTGACTGGGACGTACTTCCGGGGTGTAGGGAAAATAGTCCTTACTCCTCCCTGCATTGTCCTTTGGCGGCCCCCATGGTATCCAGCAGGGCTGTGAATAAACACTCCATTGTCCATAATTCCCTGCTGGCATTCGGGGCACTTCCACACTACAGGGAGGGCTCCACCTGGCGGCCTGGGGGTATATACAGTATATATACAATATATACAGTATATATATATATATATGTATATGTATATATATATATATATATATATATATATATATATATATATATATACAGTATATATATATATATATAATATATATATATATATATATATATATATATATATATATATATACATATGCAGCTGGAGATCCACAAAGGGAGAAAATGAATCACGTATCATAAAGTAGTTTTTATTGTTGAGCTTTCAGCCCCTGCCAGGGGCATTCATCAGAGGATCATGCTTAGACTTACAAGAACCAAACGCAATATATAGCAAAAATAAGGTGCAGGTGGGGGAGCTAAGTCAGTGTGTTCGGGGGGGAGGGGTATTGGTTGTAAAGTTTTATTTATTATGAACATGTTCTTCTTAAGTTTGCATATAACGTATGTCCTGTTGATTTAGTATGTGTATAGATAAGACTACTTTAAACAACTACTTTATGATATGAGATTCATTTTCTCCCTTTGTGGATCTCCAGCTGCAAATATGCAACCCATATCACAGACCTTCTCTACCATATATATATATATATATATATATATATATATATATATATATATATATATATAGTGGCAGGCGGCTGGGGCCCGTGGCCACCGCCAGGGGGTGCCCAGAAGACTGTGAAGCCCTGGACATCAGCACTTCCGCCACACCTGCTGGTGGAAGTATTACCAGGGGCACCCGGGGTGCTTCTGGGTTCTTATGCGGCTTATGCACCGCACCAGGAAGTGCCACAGGAAGCTCATCAGGAGGCACCTGGAGCATGTCCGGGTGGACATAAAAGGGGCCGTCTCCCACCAGTCATCAGCTGGAGTCGGGTGGAAGAGGACGAAGCTCAGAGAAGGGGAGTGAAGGCGGCGAAGAGAGGACTTAGGAGAAGCCTGGACTTGAGGGTGTGTGGTTCAGGGGCACTGGGTTGTGTGCGGGACTTGGACTTTTGTAAATACTGTAAATAAACGTGTTTGAAACTTTGGTGTCTGCCTGTCTGTGTTAAGGCTGATATTCCACTATATATATATATATATATATATATATATATATATATATATATATATATATATATATATATAGTAATAAGTTCCACACAAAACGGAATGAGGTTTGGGGGCAGCCACCCATATACTTGATTTTGGCTGACTAATAAAGCAAAGGTTGTGGTTCTTTAATATAGATCTTAGTCCAGAACACGAACAATACAAACAGGTAAACATGGTGGCTTTACAGAAGGAAATGGGAAATTATGTCATCAGGTAGGAACTGGAAGTGTCATCTTTGGCCTGGAACTGGAAGTGACGTCATCAGAACCAAGCGGAATTTCACGTGATAGGTCTGTCAATGAAAAAGAGCAAGGATTAGTGCACTCTGCCTTCCCCTGGTTTGGCAAGGACTTACCAACTTTTGAGCCTTTTAACTGTCTCCCATGCGCATATGTGTGACAATATATATATATATATATATATATATATATTGTGGGGCGGCACGGTGGCGCAGTGGGTAGTGCTGCTGCCTCACAGTTGGGAGACCTGGGGACCCGGGTTCGCTTCCCGGGCCCTCCCTGCGTGGAGTTTGCATGTTCTCCCCGTGTCTGCGTGGGTTTCCTCTGGGCGCTCCGGTTTCCTCCCACAGTCCAAAGACATGCAGGTTAGGTGGACTGGCGATTCTAAATTGGCCCTAGTGTGTGCTTGGTGTGTGGGTGTGTTTGTGTGTGTCCTGCGGTGGGTTGGCACCCTGCCCAGGATTGGTTCCTGCCTTGTGCCCTGTGTTGGCTGGGATTGGCTCCAGCAGACCCCCGTGACCCTGTGTTCGGATTCAGCGGGTTGGAAAATGGATGGATGGATGGATATATATTGTGGGAGATGGCCAGCACCCCCAAGCCGCTAGATGGAGCCCTCCCTGTAGTATGGGAGTGCCCCAAAGACCAGCAGGGAATCATGGACAATGGAGTTTTTATTCCCGACCCTGCTGGACACCGTGGGGCCCACCAGGGTACGCTGCAGGGAGGCCCAAGGACTTATATGTGACCTATAACTCGGAAGTGCATCACGATCATATGACCGGAAGGATCGACGTACTTCTGGGTTGAAGAAAAGGACTTTTAATCTGACCCGGAAGTGGAAAGGACTCATGGACTGCTGGGCAAAAGCCACTTCCGGGTCAGGGGATATAAAAGGACCTTGGGAAAGCCCAGACACTGAGCTGAGCTGGGAGGAAGGGTGGCTAAGTGTCTGGGAGAAGAGGATTGAGAATTGTATTGGTGATTAAGTATTGATTTATTGTATGAGTAGTGTGGAGTGGAGGGTGCTTTATGCACATTATTATCATAAAATAAATAATAATTGTAATTTTACCTGGTGTTTGGAGTGGTACCTGAGGGTTCAAGGGAGCACTAGCGCCCCCTACTGTTACAATATATATATATGTGTGTATATATATATATATAGTGGTAAATAATCAAGCCTTGAAACAACAAAGAGGTTTGGGGCAGCCTCCTGTATACTTGAGAATTGGCTGCAAATTCAAGAAGGTTGAGAAAAATGGTCTTTACTGATAAGAGTCCAAAATAAAACTGAACAGGTTAGGAAACATGGTGGATATAAAGTTGAAAAGCAGGAAGAGGAGGGATCTTAGGACCAGAACTGGAAATAAGGTTATTAGGAGGTGGGCTCTTCTGTTGATATGGATGTGACGTGTTGTAATGGAAAACAGGCAAAATTATAAGAGAAAGGATTAATGCACTGTGCCACCCCCTGGTCTGACTGAGAATTACCTTATTTTGAGCCCTTTAGCTGCCTCCCATGCGCACCTGTGTGACAATTAATATATATTATATATATATGTAAGTAAATACAGTATATACAGTGCCTCCGGAAAGTATTCACAGCGATTAAATTCATTTTTTTCCTTAGAATTCTACACACAACACCCCATAATGACAATGTGAAAAAAGTTTACTTGAGGTTTTTGCAAATTTATTAAAAATAAAAAAATTGAGAAAGCACATAAGTATTCACAGCCTTTGCAGTGAAGCTCGAAATTGAGCTCAGGTGCATCCTGTTTCCCCTGATCATCCTTGAGATGTTTCTAAAGCTTAATTGGAGTCCACCTGTGGTAAATTCAGTTGACTGGACATGATTTGGAAAGGCACACACCTGTCTATATAAGGTCCCACAGTTGACAGTTCATGTCAGAGCACAAACCAAGCATGAAGTCAAAGGAATTGTCTGTAGACCTCTGCTGCTTTGAAGGTCCCAATGAGCACAGTGGCCTCCATCATCCATAAGTGGAAGAAGTTCGAAACCACCAGGACTCCTCCTAGAGCTGGCCGGCCATCTAATCTGAGTGATTGGGGGAGAAGGGCCTTAGTCAGGGAGGTGACCAAGAACCCGATGGTCACTCTGTCAGAGCTCCAGAGGTCCTATATGGAGAGAGGAGAACCTTCCAGAAGGACAACCATCTCTGCAGCAATCCACCAATCAGGCCTGTATGGTAGAGTGGCCAGACGGAAGCCACTCCTTAGTAAAAGGCACATGGCAGCCCGCCTGGAGTTTGCCAAAAGGCACCTGAAGGACTCTCAGACCATGAGAAAGAAAATTCTCTGGTCTGATGAGACAAAGATTGAACTCTTTGGTGTGAATGCCAGGCGTCACGTTTGGAGGAAACCTGGCACCATCCCTACAGTGAAGTATGGTGGTGGCAGCATCATGCTGTGGGGATGTTTTTCAGTGGCAGGAACTGGGAGACTAGTCAGGATAAAGGGAAAGATGACTGCAGCAATGTAGGGAGACATCCTGGATGAAAACCTGCTCCAGATTGCTCTTGACCTCAGACTGGGGCGACGGTTCATCTTTCAGCAGGACAACGACCCTAAGCACACAGCCAAGATATCAAAGGAGTGGCTTCAGGACAACTCTGTGAATGTCCTTGAGTGGCCCAGCCAGAGCCCAGACTTGAATCCGATTGAACATCTCTGGAGAGATCTTAAAATGGCTGTGCACCGACGCTTCCCATCCAACCTGATGGAGCTTGAGAGGTGCTGCAAAGAGGAATGGGCGAAACTGGCCAAGGATAACTTTTTTCATGTTGTCATTATGGGGTGTTGTGTGCAGAATTCTGAGGAAAAAAATGAATTTAATCCATTTTGGAATAAGGCTGTAACATAACAAAATGTGAAAAAAGTGATGCGCTGTGAATACTTTCTGGATGCGCTGTAAGTCACTGCTGCCATAGCATGACTGTTTGCTCTTTTAGCCCAATCCTAAAAATATAAAACTACAAAAATATTTAAAAAATTAAAGCCAACAAAAAGAAAAAAAAAATAGCAGAGTGAAGGTGTGCTGAATCCCATCATTGGAGTTAAAAGATACTTTTTTATAGCCTGTCTTTTTGCATGTTAAAAGTTATAGGAAATAGCAGCACTAAAATATTTGGGCAGAGGAGGAGGTGAGCTGATAAGAGATCCTGGTAAACCGGAGGGTTGCTGATGCTCAGGCGTGTGTCTTAGTGTGGATAAGGCTGGCAGCCCAAGCAGAGTTGGAGGCAGTAATTAAAGAAAGTATATAACAGAGAGCTGTCAGAGCTTAAGGTACTGGATAAGGGTGCAAAGAGTACGCTTACTGTAGGGTGAAATAGACACATGTCTATTGGGGAGAGTGCATGCATGTGCATGCGGGTGGTGGACTTGTTTATGAAGGGTTCTGTAAAGAAGGGGCTTGATGAGTGGTCAGAATCACATTGAGGGCAATAGAGGGGAGCAGTCCATTTGCCATATAAATCAGGGTTGTTAAGTGCTGGTTGGGGTCTTTCTGCCTAAGCCTGCTAGCTGGAAACACCTGAATAAAACAAATAGCAAGCAAGTGAGGAAGGCCCTAGATTTTAAGAGTGAGGTTATTCAGTACTGATTATTTTGTAAATAGCATGATCCTTTTTTTCCTTGATTTTGACAATAACTATTTTTTTTTTATTATTTCAAGAGTGTCACCAGAACGTAGAGTTTTTTCTTACTGGCATGACACTATCTGTAGTTTTCCTCTTCAACTGTAAATAAAGAAACACTGAATTTTTATATTTTTGGTCGTCTCATTCCTACACCATTGGCGGGCAAAGTCAGTCTTGGACAGCTGCAATGGGAAGTCAATTACTGCTGATGAAGCACTTATTGCTCAAGTGACATTTTTCTGCTTCATTATTTGTCTCACCCTTTTTGCATATTTTAGTCCTTATTGGCAATAAAATGCAAATAACAAAGGAACCAGCCATTTTCCATCTAGCTTGATTCAATTTACACCTGTGTGTCTTCATCATGCGCTATTTAGTTTAATAAAATACTGTACTTTGAAGGAAAGTGAAGAGAAAAAAGTGAAGGACTGAGAATTACTTATCCATTTTAGGCTTCATATCATTTAGATGATATCCGTAGGAAGGAAATAATTTACAATATAAAAATGACATGATATTGTAGCTTTAAAACATGATCATGCCATAAAATTACATTATCAGCAAGGATTGTTTCTAATAATGCAACTGCGTAGAACAAAAACCTGCAGCTACTGCTGCCCTTCAGGATCAGCATTGCTCACCTCTGCTCTACACCACTAATCTCAGTCTCAAACTACTAGATGCCCAGGGTTTCATGTTATGCCAGGGTTTCACAGGCACAGGGCTTCACAGAAGGTCACTGTTAGTTGTATTTTATCATATACAGCTTTTCAACACATTTTCATGATGGCATTTTTTATTATTCCAATGAGAAACTTGAATGATAGAAAGCTTTTTTTGGCAAGAAGAATAGTATCTCATCTACATTAAAAGACATAGATGCACTTGCAAATGATCAGAGAAAGGCGAATAGGCTAATTCCAGGGCTACAAGTTATGAGTTAAATTATGAAAGGAATCACTACAGTGGATCCCTGCTGTTACTTTGAAATGAATACTTCAACAAGGACACTATGTTAAAGAGTAAATGTCATACAAACATTAGAAAGTTTTACTTGATAGTGAGAACCATAGACATGTGGAGAGCAGGACTTTAGACACCTTCAAAACTTGACTCAGATATTATAAAGAATTAGCTAAATAGGATTGGCAAGCTTTGTTGAGCCAAATGGCCTGTTCTTGTCAATATTGTTGTAATGTCCTACAGTTTATTGCTACATTGTCTCCATGTGAATTGATAGGGATATTGGATACATTTATATCACCACAAAATAAAAAGGAAAGATGAATGTGTAAACTTGTTTTCTTATTTTTTTTAGAAAGCATTTATGAATAGTAAAGCATTCCATGCCATCTTTTTTCTAGTAATTTGCTAAGGTTTACAATATAGAGTTTTATGGTTTTAAGTATGATTTACTTAGCGTTTATTTCCTTAAGTGAAATGCTCTCATTATTTATACTCATATTTTATAATGACCTTAACATAATTAGTTCAGGATATCTTATTTAATATATGGCAGAATTAAAGTTATCAACATATTCTAGACTGGCACTCTTTTCTACTTCTTTTTAATGCCCATTGGTCTTCTAGTATGCTGTAAATATCCATCCCCAAACAGAAAACTGTGTATATAAATAGATAAGCAGGTGCTTTTAGAGGGAACTATTTTCTGCTCAACTCATCTGTAAATTATAGTACATAATTGTGCACTGCAATTAAAAAGGTAGACCTAATTAGAACTCCACAGATAAAACAGCAGATTTTACACCCCTGTAATTAAAACACAAGACACTGTTCATTGCTCAATTTGCACCTCTTGAAAAAATCTTTTGAAAAAGATTTTTTAAAAAAATTCAAATTTGAAATTTTAGGGTGGAAAAAAGTATTTTCAAAAGGCAACCAAAATAAATTCTGTTTAGAAAAAGGTGATGTTTGTAAATATAATTTATCATGATAGAGTTATTATTTTACATGAAAATAATGATTGGTGTTGTGGTGGCACAGTGGCTTTGCACTGCTTTCTCACAAAATTCCTGCTGTGTGAGTTCGGATGACTTGCCTGGCATTTCAGCATGGGATGATTCATGTCTAACATGAAGCTTTGTTGGCATGGGGTCCATCTTTGCATGACACAATCATAGAATAAGAGGGTTCAGAAAATGGATGGGTTTATAAAAATGAGAATCAGGTAGGAGTTACCTTTTGAGTGAATTAATCATGTTCTCCTTGAGGGAAAGCAAAATTTCACAGGACTTTGCTATCCTTCCTCCAAAAATATGCTGTCAGGTTGATTAACATCAAGAGTGAGTGTGCACTTGAAAGTTCCTGGTGGTAGAGGCATCGCATACATGGCTGGTTGAGGATGTCTTCTTGCCTCTGTAGGCATTAATGTTCTGTGCAGTAGGCATTAGTGTTCTGTGTGTAACCAAATTTTATCAAGAACCATGCAAGCTTAAAAATTATGAACATAATAAACACATGTATTTATCAAACTTTTTTTAACATGTATATAGTTAATGTACACAGCAGAATTCCATCCATCCATCCATTTTCCAACCCGCTGAATCCGAACACAGGGTCACGGGGGTCTGCTGGAGCCAATCCCAGCCAACACAGGGCACAAGGCAGGAACCAATCCTGGGCAGGGTGCCAACCCACCGCAGGACACACACAAACACACCCACACACCAAGCACACACTAGGGCCAATTTAGAATCACCAATCCACCTAACCTGCATGTCTTTGGACTGTGGGAGGAAACCGGAGCGCCCGGAGGAAACCCACGCAGACACGGGGAGAACATGCAAACTCCATGCAGGGAGGACCCGGGAAGTGAACCCAGGTCTCCAGGTGTCCCAACTGCGAGGCAGCAGCGCTACCCACTGCGCCACCGTGCCGCCCCACAGCAGAATTTCACCATAAATTAGTAACAACATTGACATATTTAAGTAGGGGTTTTATTTTATTTGTTATTGTGTAAGCTATTACTCTCTTTTGCAAATTTGAAGCAATTACTAACTTGAAATTTAATATTAATAAATCCATTTATCCATCCATTATCCAACCCGCTATATCCTAACTAAAGGGTCATGGGGGTCTGCTGGAGCCAATCCCAGCAAACACAGGGCGCAAGGCGGGAAACAAACCCTGGGCAGGGCGCCAGCCCACTTCAGATAAATACATTTAGAATAACATAAACAGAAATATGTCTAAAGAAGAAAATCATTAATCATAGATAAAAGTAATCTAATGTCTTACAATATCCTTGGCAAGTGATACACTCCTGTTGTCTAGGGTTTCCATTTATCTCTTATACCATAATGCTGATGCAACTTCTTAAGATCTGTAGAATGTGGGAATGTCAAGTTGTCTTCAATCAGTTATTACTGCAACAGTGGTTATTTAATAATTTACATTTAACCTTCTGTGGTGGGCTGGCACCCTGCCTGGGATTTAACTTTCTGGTGTACTTAAGTTTTTCTCGATTTCATAACTTTTGACAACTCTCTGGTTCATTAGGATTTTTTTTTGTTTACACGTAGTTTACATACAGTATAGACTATTGTAAATATGTGCTTTTTAAATTATATTTTTATATTTAAAACCAATATCTACTCTATATATATAAAATCCTAAGCCTAAAAGTGCAACAATTTTGTACAACGATTTTATGTGACGTTTTTATGTCATGATTTTTTTCATGATTTAAAACCTACATATATATGTTTGGTATGATTGTTTTCAGGATTTATCGAACTTTAGTGTGATGTTGTTAGATTTTCAGATTCTTATTCAATTTTTAAATGATACAGTGATCCCTCGCTATATCGCGCTTCGCCTTTCGCGGCTTCACTCTATCGCGGATTTTATATGTAAGCATATTTAAATATATATCGCGGATTTTTTGCTGGTTCGCGGATTTCTGAGGACAATGGGTCTTTTAATTTCTGGTACATGCTTCCTCAGTTGGTTTGCCCAGTTGATTTCATACAAGGGACGCTATTGGCAGATGGCTGAGAAGCTACCCAACTTACTTTTCTCTCTCTCTTGCGCTGACTTTCTCTGATCCTGACGTAGGGGGGTGTGAGCAGGGGGGCTGTTCGCACACCTAGACGATAGGGACGCTCGTCTAAAAATGCTGAAAGGTTATCTTCACGTTGCTACCTTATGTGCAGCTGCTTCATGAAGCGACATGCTGCACGGTGCTTCGCATACTTAAAAGCTCGAAGGGCACGTATTGATTTTTGACTGTTTGTTTTTCTCTGTCTCTCTCTCTCTCTCACTCTCTCCCTGCTCCTGACGGAGGGGGTGTGAGCTGCCGCCTTCAACAGCTTTGTGCCGCGGTGCTTCGCATACTTAAAAGCCAAACAGCCCTATTGATTTGTTTGCTTTCCTCTGTCTTTCTGACAGTCTGTGCTCCTGACGTGCACTCCTTTGAAGAGGAAGATATGTTTGCATTCTTTTAATTGTGAGACAGAACTGTCATCTCTGTCTTGTCATGGAGCACAGTTTAAACTTTTGAAAAAGAGACAAATGTTTGTTTGCAGTGTTTGAATAATGTTCCTGTCTCTCTACAACCTCCTGTGTTTCTGCACAAATCTGTGACCCAAACATGACAATATAAAAATAACCATATAAACATATGGTTTCTACTTCGCGGATTTTCTTATTTTGCGGGTGGCTCTGGAACGCAACCCCCACGATGAAGGAGGGATTACTGTAAACTAAAATATCAAGAACTCACGTCCTGCGAGACGAGACTTTGTGCCAACAGATTTAATCACTCTCAGGGCCGGAAATGAAGGACAAAGAGTAGGACAGCTGCTGTAGAGGCTTTAAATGTTCGAAGTGCAGTGCGAGATGCAGATCACATGGCACGGCAGCTGCAGCAAGCCAGCTGCTGATCGAGCAAAGAGGAGGTAAAAAAAATGTTTCCCATTGTATCATCATTTAAGAGGGGGTTTCGGAGGAGTGACCGTGTCTCTTCGGGGTGCGTTCAGCCCCCCTCTTCACAACACGAGCGGTAGAGACGCGAAGTGGCTGACGTGTAGCGCAGACCACGGGGGTTAGTGAGCAAAGCGAGCGGGGGGAACCCCCTTGTTAATATATATTGATAGAGGAAATCAGAAGGAAAGACTAAACTGTAGACTTCTAAGGTAACAATTTAAGCAGCCTTGCAGTAAACATTTCAGAAGATCACTCTGCTTGAAACCAATGGATAAACAGGTTTTTTTCTATATTTTCTAATAAGTGAGAAATTTCCTTAATTTTGCAATATGGCATAGCTAAAAACAGAAGTGCTTATTTGCAGAAATATAATATGATAATGCATGATGCTGTATTAAATATTTCCCTGAGTCAAAAACTCACTTGACAATGTCCTGAGTAGTGTGTGTGTGTGTGTGTGTGGGGGGGGGGGGGGGGGGGGGGGGGGGGTACATTAAAAGTAACATGCGTCATGTAGTCAGATTACTTTTTATAGTAACAAGTAACCCAAGAAAATACTCATTTATTACAGCAAAACAAACATTACAAAAAACATAAATTCAGGGTGACAAACAAGGAGTCAATGATCTGTACAGGACCACTGCATGTAAAGCAAGACGCAAATGAGATGAACAGTAAGCTGATCCTTTGCAAGGCTGAATTGCACAGCCAATCACAAAAGAGTATGCTGCTTGCAATCAAGTTACAGAAACCTAAGTGTCAGTCTAATTGTAATCCAGTTATTTGTTATAGATATTTTGAAACAGTGTGACTGGGTGTCTCAGTGGGTTGTGTTCTAACTGCAAATCTTCGGGGGCACACATTGGGCACTAATAGAGGGAATGGATGTTATTTACTTCACAGCACATAAAGAACTAAATATATTTATGAAACACATAAAATGTATCACGTATGCCAGTGTTTCTACTGGTTTCATGAGGGTTCATAGATGTCCTTAGGATTAAATAATAAATGCTGGCAAGTGAGATCCATAGTTTTTGTAACAAAAAGAAGAAAAAGTAACACACTATTTATAATGTATTACATTTTGCAATAAGTAACTATATAACATGTTTAGTTACTTTTTTTATAAGTAATGAGTAATGTAAGTAAGTTACATTTAAAACTGACTTTTCCTAAAACTTGTCCTGAGTGCATTTGTCTTCTCTTTCATAGTGTGGATAATGATATTATTCTTTAGGTTTAACATTATTTTGGTGACATCAAAGCTTTGACAGTTTTTATTTATTTATTTTTTTCTGGCAGATGTCACCTGTTTCTGCTTTATTTTCATGGGTGTATCATAAGAGAATGTATTACCACCTCTAGCTTTGTTGGGATTTGCAAAGCAACAGTAAATAGAGTTTAGATAAGCATTGCGGTCTATGTATATATTACATGTGTTAAAACACTGAGGCTATATTCTGTCATGGCATGTTTGCGGTTCCAATTTGGCAGTAATGTTAATTTGCTTCAGTTATTTGATTAGACATGCTGACAGAAGGTGAATGCTGTGTAATGTCGTCCATGCTTCTACTGGAATGGGGTCAATGTTGTTAAGGCATATTTATTGATTCAGAAACATAGATTCAGGTTACATACCGAAATCTGTATCTCCTGTGGCTCTCCATTATCAGCTCTCTTGATGGCTATCCTTTTTAAATTCTTTTCATGGGGCACTGTTTACTTCAAATGTATATTTTGCAATTAATATTTCACATGCTGCCAGTTCTTTCAACCTTACATCCTACACTCACTTTTTTATATAACAAATCTTTATTGATATAATATCCAGCATAAAAAGTTTGGAAAATTCCAGTTATGAAAATGAAATGCAAAACATACAAACTTTGTACACATATACATAGGGGTTACATCTGACACTATTGTCTTAACCCTGACAATGTATCATGCATTTTTACCACTAGTCCATTGATGTCCTGAAATGCCAAAGTATAATCTGATTTCACAAAAATATTCTTCCCTTGTAACAGGTTATATATATATACATATATATATAAATATTTTCTTTCAACTTACTCCCCGCATACATGACACACTTTTTTTATCTGTTTAGAAGTCTTTTTAGGAGACTTTTTTGGTGTAGACAGTTTATTATAATCAGAGGCTTCCTATCTGTCTGAACAATTTAACATGAGCGCCATTGCTCTATAGTTCAAAATCACAGCCCCTACTTTGAATAACGGCTTCATTAGGCATTGGATTGATTTAGAAATCTAATTTTCTCAAGTCAATTCGATGCAAAATTCACTCATCGTTCACTCAATTTGCACATATTATATGTCTGGAGTGCAAGAGCGCATGGAGGGCACGTGCACACAATGAAAAGCAGTGAGAGTTTGACCTGAGTAGCAATCTTGTGGGCAGCATTCTAGACTTTATAACAAATAGGACGCAAAGAGTGAGGGTAAATGAATTCTGTCTGACCAAGTTTGCTCCTCAACTGGCTTTCCACAAAGATTTGTGCTTTCATCCCTATTATTTATCCTCTACATAAATAAGTGTGCAAGAGTTGGTGGGGAAAATAAGACCATCCTAAAGCATGTGGAAGATTCTGTAATTGTCAGTTAGCTCCATGATAATGACACTAGTCATGTCCCAGTCATCAACGACTTTGTCAAGTCGTGTGAAAAGTCCTATCTTCAGTTCGACACATCTAAGACTAAAGACATGATCATTGATGAAGCCACATCCATTAATGTGACAGTGCAATGTGTGTAATCTTTCAATTATCTTGGGACGATTAATGGTTCAAAAATTGAATTTTGAAGTAGATTGTGATGCTGTATGCAAAAGGAGCACCAGTGTTAGTTTTGTTTGAAGAAACGGTCCTATTTCCAAAGCCACAATGGTGATAGTCTATTGTGCTTTTATTGAATCAGATTTATCATTTTATTTGATGTCATGGTTTGGAAACCTATTTTTATACTGTTTGAATTAAACTGTTAAATAGTTTAGTAGGCTCATTGGCCAGTCACAGTTTGATTTATCATTCCATTACATGAGAAAGTTAAAGCGAATACCTGCTTCAATTTTAAATGATGACTCCCACCATTTGCACTGAACAAAGGTTTATAGTGCAGAAACAAGTGGTGTAAGTATAGCTTTGTCCCAGTAGCCATTGGTCAGATGAACAAGTTGCATGTATTTATTTAGTTAGTTCATTATTTTTAATGAATTTGATTGGAGCTTTGAATACTTTTGTTTGTTATGTGTTGTTGCTGCATGTGTTGTTCGTAAAATGTGTGAATGATGTACTGTCTACGACAAACCAAATTTACCTGTGGGTACAAATAAAATAACCTGAACCTGAACCTGAACCAAGCTCTGTGAGACTAGCAATTTACTATATCAGTCATGACATCTTGGGTCCCTGGAAACAATGGAAGGGCATCAATAAATAAATAAGAATAAAATAAATGATACAAAATGCAAAAAAATCACAAATATTGCCAGTAATATGTAAAACCTGACTATGGCAAATTTTCTTCCTCACCATCAGCATACTTATAACCAGTATGTTTTCTTGGACTGTGCCTGTTACTGTTTTTCCCGGTTTTTTTTTGCAAAAAATGTAACCTACATTTTGTAAAATTTAAAAGTTTATACTTTCTCATTAACAATGAGGTCAGTTCTACTACAGTATCTAGCTTGGTGTTTAAATATGATAGTATAGCATTTTTATTTTAATTCTTCAGCAGCTGCTGAATGTATGATTAATTATCAAATGTTATTTTCTATTGATTGTTTATATTTGTTTAGTTATGAATGTGCTGGTGATGGATAACTATTGATTGTGTAATAGAAGATTTATCTCTTTTGGGATGGTTCTAAACTTTGAGGTATGTGCTTCTACTCATTGTATTGCAGATAAGCAAAACAAAACTTTATTTTGCCCACTTTCCACTGCTGCCTTAAATAAACAACAGCAATATAGATTTTATTCACTTTTTGGTCTATATAATAAAATTGCTTGGTCAGATTGATCACATGTGTTGCTCAACATAATATAACAAAAAAATTAAACATCAAGACATTTAAAATATCTCAGAATGGTTTCATATCTCTTTAAATGCAGTTCACCTTTACAGATAACAGAAATTTATTTCAAGATACCTGAAGATAATATCCTTTACTTTTTAGATATCTGCAAAGCTTTTTGAGATATATCAAATGCAACTTAAACTATATAATGTCAATTTTCATATGTTTCAAAATAACTTTGTGTGTGTCAATTCCACTCCCTGCAAAATTTCCTAATCTTTCAATGGCACTTCATGCCTATTTTATGATATCTCTATATTTCTTTAAAATATCTCAAACTGAACAACAAATCATTTCAAGATATATTGAAGTATATCTCAGACATTTGAAAATGGACAGGAACCTATTTTCTGATATCTGAAAAACACATTTGAGACATCTTTAATTGTATTTCAGATATTTAAAAATCATATTCATATACTGTATATCTTGAAATAACATCCTGCCTTTTTAAAGATATCTATCTGCTTGTTCAGAAATGGAGAAAAATAGAATTGTTATGGGACAGCCAGGTCTCTGGCTGTCATGTTTCATGTTATGTTAATTAAATGCTTAAGTGTGTTTCTTTTTTAATTAGTCATTTTATTCTTTAAATATAATGCTTCATATTATGTTAATTCTGCTTTTAGATTTGTTTTGTCAGTATATTTACTGTATGTGATTTGATTTTTATTAACTTTGTTTTATTTTTTGGTTGTGTATGTATCTTATTGTTATGTATCTTATTGTTCTCCTTTCTCTCTTACATGCTGTGGGTGGAACCCAAAGAGTTGGGGCCACCAAATCTGGCAGCTGGGGTTCCACCCCACAAAGTATTTATGCTAAACTTGCTTCTGCCACAGCAGCTTTAGCACTGTAGGATTATGTTTTGTGTATTATTGTGTTCTTGTGAAAATTAAATTGGATTTCTGGCTTTCTGGCCTCTGCTTTTGAAAGGTACCACCTCTGTTTTCTGTATTTGGATTTGTTCACTTTACAATTTTGTCTTTTAGGCTAAACCTATTTTTGCTTTTTCATTGTGTAGTACATTTTAAAAAAATATTCTAATATGTTGGCTTGTTGGCCAGAGAGTTTTTTCTTGATTTTATCTTGGTTTTATCTCTCCCTACTTTATTTTTTCAAACTTTAACAGCTGAGCTCATTTTGGGTCAGTGCAGTCTGGAGAAGCCTGCCTGTTGCCTTAAACTCGGGGCTGCCGGGGGTAAAGTCCTATCTTTAGGTAGGCCAGTGAAGGTACAGGTAAAATATCTCAAATTCATTTCATGACATCCTAAAATGACAGGACGTCACACTGAAAATTAAATATATCTTAAAGTATATTTCAAATATCTCAAAAGGCACAAGAGCATATTTTAAAATATGAGGAATGTTCAAAAAGTTTCTGCACTTTTTTTTAACTCTTAGGAATTTCAAAAACAAATTATATCACTATTCTACATAGTCACCTTCGTATGTGATGCAATTTTCCCAGCGTTTTACCAACTTTTTAATGCCCAATTACTACTCCTCCCATCTTCACCGTTTCCAACAAAAATATAAAAGTGTGGGAACCTTTTGAATGTCCCTTGTATATCAAAATGCATTGAGATATCTGAAAAATAAATTTCAGGTATTTGAGACTGTCATTTTAAGAAACCTTGGAATACTTTTAAGGTATCTAAAAATATATGTTTTGGTCATCTTAGAACATACTTTTTTCAAGAGACTATAATTATTTATAAGATATCTTAAAATGCATTTTGAGAAACCTCTGAATGTTAAGTCACCTTGTCGTTGGTTTAACCACTATTTGTAGTTATATCTGTGAGTAATCATAGCTTGAGGGCCCCAGTCTTTTATTTCATCATGATAGATAGATAGTGACAGCAGTCTGTCGCTGAAGCTGCTCTTCTGTCTGGAGATGACACTGTTTAGTGGATGCAGTGGATTCTCCATAATTGATAGGAGCCTGCTGAGCGCCCGTCGCTCTGCCACAGATGTTAAACTGTCCAGCTCCATGCCAACAATAGAGCCTGCCTCCCTCACCAGTTTGTCCAGGCGTGAGGCGTCTTTCTTCTTAATGCTGCCTCCCCAGCACACCACCGCGTAGAAGAGGGCGCTCGCCACAACCGTCAGATAGAATATCTGCAGCATTTTATTGCAGATGTTGAAGGACGCCAGCCTTCTAAGGAAGTATAACCGGCTCTGTCCTTTCTTACACAGAGCATCAGTATTGGCAGTCCAGTCTAATTTATCATCCAGCTGCACTCCCAGGTATTTATAGGTCTGTACCATCTGCACACAGTCACCTCTGATGATCACGGGGTCCATGAGGGGTCTGGGCCTCCTAAAATCCACCACCAGCTCCTTGGTTTTGCTTTTTCGCACCATTTAACAAAGTCATTGATTAGGTTCCTATACTCCTCCTCCTGCCCACTCCTGATGCAGCCCATGATAGCAGCGTCATCAGCGAACTTTTGCACATGGCAGGACTCCGAGTTGTATTGGAAGTCCAATGTATATAGGCTGAACAGGACCGGAGAAAGTACAGTCCCCTGTGGCGCTCCTGTGTTGCTGACCACAATGTCAGACGTGCAGTTCCCAAGACGCACATACTGAGGTCTGTCTTTAAGATAGTCCACGATCCATGCAACTAGGTATGAATCTACTCCCATCTCTGTCAGCTTGTCCCTAAGGAGCATAGGTTGGATTGTGTTGAAGGCACTAGAGAAGTCTAGAAATATAATTCTTACAGCACCACTGCCTCTGTCCAAGTGGGAGAGGGATCGGTGTAGCATATAGATGATGGCATCCTCCGCTCCCACCTTCTCCTGATATGCAAACTGCAGAGGGTCGAGAGCGTATTGAACCTGTGGCCTCAGATGGTGAAGCAGCAGCCTCTCCATGGTCTTCATCACGTGTGATGTCAGAGCAACAGGCCAGAAGTCATTCAGCTCACTAGGACGTGATACCTTTGGGACTGGGGTGATGCAAGATGTTTTCCAAAGCCTCGGGACTCCCCCCTATTCCAGGCTCAGGTTGAAGATGCGCAGTAGAGGACCCCCCCAACTCCGATGCACAGACCTTCAGCAGTCATGGCAATACTCCATCTGGACCATCTGCTTTGCTGGCACGAAGTCTCCTCAGCTCTCTGCTCACCTGCGCTGTTGTAATTATGGGTGGGGATGTCTCTCCTATGCTGGTATCAGCAGAAGGATGTGTGGAGGGTGCAGTACTCCGAGGTGAGAGTGAGAGGGGGTTTGATCAGAGTAATCCTGGCAATACTATTGTATAAGCCAAGTATGTGAAATAATTCAAATGTCCTTGCTTTTTATTTTTTCTTTATACCTTGAAATATACCCATTATAAAAGTCTCTTGTCATCTTTTCCTGTGTCTTCCTGTAATGTCACTTTCTTTCAAGATAGCCAACTGCAAGCTAGAATATGCTTTCAGAAGAACTGGAATCCCTAGCGATGCAGATTCAACAGCTCATTACCAGAGAAAACATCTCAGAGATCAGAAAGCTTGTCTCTTAGAGACTTTGCATCGATCTATGTCTGGTATTGAATTGGCTCATTCTACTCCACACTGTGCCACTAGTACCCTAAGCTGAGCCAGCATTACTCCAGCTTGTGCTCTAGACAACGATGATAAAGATGATGATGGAATCTGGCAACATCAGCAAAACAAGCAGGAAGCCAAACCTAGTTCATCTCCATTTTCTCAAGCTATCATCACCATTCACACCTTCTTTGATCCTTTCTTCCCCCGATCCTGACAGCAGACAGTGGTGATGTGGTTGTTATGGGAGACCTGATCACGTACCCTGTGAACTTCCGGTTATCTAACAGTAAAACTCCCGTGCCTTGTTTGCTTGGCACACAAGTTAAAGATATGGAAAGAAGAGCCCTGACAGTCCTTGAGAAGCAGAAGGCCAGGACCGCTGGGACATTTGTAATCCATGCTGGCATAAACCACATATAACATCAACATTCGCAACTCCTGAAGAGGGACTTCACATATGTCATTCAGGCAATGAAGGAGAGGACCCTGGCTGTGAGAATTGTTCTGCCCAACCTGAATGAGAGCATTCTGGGAGGGACAAAACAGCAGCTTTGTTGACAACTGGGATTTCCTCAGGGAGAAACAGATGTGCCCCCTAACAATATCTCAGATGTATTTTGCCTTTTTTGACTAAATAGCTTTAATCCTAATATTAACTATAATCCAGTGTTAGAATATGTGATAATTCTGTACTGGGTTCACCTATCGATGTGCACTAGATTAGCACTATAATAACCAACCATAGTTTAACTAAACAATCTAGACAAAGCAGTATAAATGTCAATCACGTAATTACCATTTCACCTATACTGGTATGTATTACCACTATACTAACTAGTGATGAGTGAACTCCACAGTGTTCGATTTGTCTCAAGTTTGGAGATATCACGGAAGTGTTCGAGAATATCACCCAACTTGGTGAAATGCAGGGCTAGGGAAATGTCTGCCAACTATACTAGACCGATTATTGTGGGAAAAAAGGTGAACTAAGCTGTGAGGCAGCAGTGCTTACCATTGCATCACTGTGCTTCCATGAGATTAAAGAAGAAAGAATGCAGCCAGTGATGCACAATCACATATTTCGTCAAAACAAAGTGGAAATGCCAAAATCATAGTCATAAGTCAGAAAAAATACTTTTAAAGGCAGAAGATTCAAAGTATCATGTCATGATTGAAGCCGGTGGCTCATACAATTTATTTGAAGTCGCATGGAAGGCTTTCCAAACTGTCTGTGATGATGCCTTGCACTTTTCTTCTATGAAAAAGATAGAAACGTCTTGTAAATAATAATAAATCTTTTATTATTATTATTATTTCATACCATCTCTTTTGTTTTGGTGGCATCAGGTTCCTTCAGGGTTTCTTTTATAGCTCCATGTGACTAATTATGCATGCATTTTTTATAAAAATAAAATTTTGAGAACTTGCTGTGGTTCATCCTGTGGTGGGTGTGGCAATGTGCTGCATTAGTGCAGGCTCCCAATCTCCTCCCTCCTCCTCCTCCTCCTGCATTATTGACTTACCTGTTCTACCACTAAATAAGTTCCACAGAATAATGCAAATGATCAGCATTATATACTCTGGTTCCATCCAATGTTGGCTGTTACAGTTGCGGGGGATGTGGCATTGGCCTCACAAAGCATTATAGGGCACTGGGCAAAAAATGTTCTCCTAAACCGGCTGAATTATCAGCAAATAATATGACAAACAAAGGTGAACACAGCAAATTCACCACGAATAATGTTTTGGCAAAACTTGCTGATTAACACTAATACTAACGGACCATAGTTTAACAAAAAAATCCAAAGTGGTATAAACGTGAATAGCTTAAACACCATTTCAAGCTGCCCTACCACTCTGATACAGCTGTGCTGTTCCAAGACCTTAAATGTGGCTTCCCTTTAATGATTTTATCATTGATAGCAAAATAAAGTTTCTTATATTGAGTAACACATGGCACAGTAGTTGGGGTATGGCAATGTTAATTAAAGCACCTCCTCCAAATTACATTTTTTTTCATTCAGTTCGCCAAGGTATAAAAGTTGGCAGTGTAGCAAGTATTTTCTCGAGCCTTTTAAACAGCAAAAATGCCAGTTTTGGAACTTTTGTGTCTTTTGAGCATCTTGCTGTAGTTACTAAAGGAGTGTTGTAGTCTCTTGTATTGACCATTTGCAGACCACCAAAAATAGTGCTTCTTTTGTCTTTTATAGAATTCTCAGACCTAGCATCTATAATATAAACTATATGACAGGTTCCTTACTGTAGGTAATTTCAATTTTCAAATAGAAAAGTATTAGCCTAAAGCAAGAGAATTTCAGAATTGATCATAGCCGGCACATCAGGCAGCCTACACATAAGGAAGGACAAACACTGGATTTAGTCATTTTAAAAGGCAGGTTGTGAATATTGGTATATCTGACCATTTCTGCATTTTATTTTGATATAGAAATACTGGAAACTAAAACTAAAGAGAATCATGGGGTTAAAAAATCTTATCTTGAAGCTTTTGTAGCCTCTAGGTTTGCTTATATTAGAAAGAAAGAAAGAAAGAAAGAAAGAAAGAAAGAAAGAAAGAAAGAAAGAAAGAAAGAAAGAAAGAAAGAAAGAAAGAAGATGGCTTTAGTTTTAGAATAAAAGGGAAAAAGTAGTAAAATTTTATATTTGGCCAGAAACTGAGCAGAAGCTGTGTCCTGTTTTGAGTGGTCATTGGAGGACATCCATAACTTGCTAGTTAGCAACCATTTTTCCAGCTTCTAAAAATCCATCTCTGTCACCTATGTCACAAAGTCAGATGGCCAACTACCTTAATAGCTACTTCATTTTTGTTTATTTGTTCACCCACTAAAGTAGTGAAATTGTGTTTTTCCTCTTGATTGTACTTCTGTTTGTATGTGCAAGTGCATACCAAACTAAGTCTAAGTGGCAGATGTCTGTCTGTCTTGCCACTATTTTCATAACTGTCAGCCAGTCCTATGAAGACAATAGTTAAGTGCACACCTACCTAGTTGTTAGTTTCTGCAACCTACTGCCCTATTCAAACAGCTAAACATAATAAATCTTGAATATTTGGTTTTAACATTGATTTGTCGCTAAATGTGAGGTTTCACACATGTTGTTATGGGCATATTAAAGTGCTGAAGAAAATTGTGAGCACCACAAAATGCCTGAGGATGATAACTAAACAGACATGGTCTGGGGCAACTAAGGGTAAAAACCATTAGATCAAACCAAACAAGGCAATCAGGGATCAAAAGGACAGGATGTTACTCGAGACTCAAAGGTACAGCAAAGTTGAAAACTGGAAAACACAATCTTATCTGTAGGGCATACTTGAGAAATAAGCAGACACTAAGAAGTTTTCAGAAGTACTTTATCCACTGAGGGGTAATGCATACTGTAATCACCACCACATTTATAGTTTCACTACTATTACATCACCAGTACAATGTTCAATCATGTGACCTTCAAGACAGTGTCGTGTAAATAAAGAAGTTAATATTTTGAACTTTGTAGATGTAATTACAAATATAAAATAAGCATAAGAATATACACTGTCATAAGTCAAAACCCCAAAAATCACAAAAAAGCATGTATAAAAATATTTTTTTACTACGGTGGTGAGTTGTACATGCTTGCGTTATTTTATATTACATACAGATTAAGAACCATAGAAAGGAGATATTGTTTAGGTGTTCAATCACTCCTTCAATCACACATGCTCTTCTGGCCTTTTGTGAATAGAAAGTTCCTCTGTCTACTAAGGCCTGTAGTATTTACAAGCACTGCTACATTGTTTCTGAGGACGCTTTTCAGGATGGCCTGGTTGAGGCTATTAGTGGCCCTGTTTATGTTGAAGCTGTCTTGATGCTTTTAGAGCGGGAGAACATATCTCAATCAGCCTTCTTGTAATTCTGGAGAAGGTTCCAGGAATAAGGGGTCTGTACTGCAGGTTGATATCTAGTAGCACTGAAACTGGCTCAGTACTTTCCTGTTGGTTTTGCGGGAAAGGTCATCAGTTGCAGAGGCAAGGTCTAGGATGGCCATCAGTGATATTTCACTTCTGATATTAATTGTAGTTTTAGTTTTTATTTTTTTTATACAATTAATTTTTATTTTGTTTTATTTTCCAGTGGAGTCAACAATTTTTATTTTTATTTAGCTCTGTGTTTAAAATTTTTGTTTTTATTTTATTTTATGTTTCAGTCAATAAAATACACTCACAGTTCATAATGCCATTAAACACAGCTTGACTATCAATGATCAAACAGATTAAGTGGCCTAATGAGTACAGTCAGCAAGATCAAATGTTTCAACCCAAGAAACTGTATAAGCACGTTGCCGTTAAGCTTTAAACAAGCATGTATTCCGAGAGATTTGTTCATGTTGCAATGACGTCCATTGCACAGATAGCCACACAGTGAAAATATTCGCTTGATGAACACCTGTAGTGCAGGTACACTGACGAGGTTCTCAGCCACTGGCGCCAGCAGACTGTATGTTGATGATTTCTGCTGCCAGTACTGAAGCAGCGACATGCGGTGAGGCACATGGCTGGTGAAATCAGAGTGAGATTTACAAATATATGAACCCAAAAGAGTAGCTTATTTACTGTTCAATTGGCAGGATGCACACTGACTACTGGTTATGTTTCATTTCTCATCAGCATTCTTTACACACACATAGGTAAGGCACATATTTGGCTAAGAAAGAACGTTACATTTATAGTGACAAGAGAGAGCGAAGAGAGCGCATTTGCTCTGCACCCTCCATGTGTTCTAAATTTGCCTTTGCAATTTCACAATTCATACTCATTCAATACAAATGAAAGTATAGAGTGGTGTACAAAAAAACTGATTTCAATTTTGACCGTAGTTGAAATATTTAGTTGTTTTTAAAAGCTTTTAATTCTGATGCTTTAATCAATTTTACTACAGACAATTCAACAAAAGGATAACAAGAAAAACAAAAGAATATTTTATTTAAGGTCAAAATGTAGTTTTTAAATATTGGATAGGTTTTTTTTTCTTAGTCTGATACCATTTTTTTATAAAATTGAAAAATGTTTATGGTCTTACCTTTATTTGTAACTGAAGTTCATGCGCCTGTCCTTCTCCACAAATATCCCGGTCAATTTCTTTGAAAAGTCCTCCTTAATTTCCTTTAGTTTTAAAAGTCTTAATGTTGGAGTAATGTAATACATGTTTAATGCAACAACTACAATATATATAGTTTAACAGTTACTGTTTATCTTACCACTAGGTGGCACTGTATTATTGCTATTTGCTGGAAGAATGTGGAATGTTCCTCTTTAATATTTGTCATTGTTAATTCTGCTGTTAGTAATAAAAACATGCCTGGTAGGCTGCAGCCATGTTCAGTTAAAATCATTGAGACTGTTTCACTTTATTTTCTGTACTGTTTCAAGAATTCCCAGTACTTAATCTTCCATTTTGGCAGTCAGTTGGAACAAAAAATAAAAATAAACGGACTGCTGTGCTGCACTTGACTTTCTGATATCGCTAACTTATTGGCGCCTCTGTGTAGAAGAACGGCAGCAATGAGCACTTGTTGAGCTCACATGCGCCCCCTTTACTGCAGCTCGGTACTGTCTGTCTCACCTTGTGTCTTTTCACTGCGGTTTTGTGTCCGATCAGCAAGACTAAATATGTCACACACATTCATTAAAGATATTAGCCAGACTCTGGAAAGTCAGGGTGTATAATAAACATGTATGCAAATATTATATTGACGACATACAGGGAGACAGCGATAGGCATGTGCCAATTGCATGCATTAACACAGTCCAAGCCTCGTCTCGTCTCATCGCTGCCACACCTCACGTTTGTCCCCAATATTTATGAATTATTATTATTATTTGATCAGGAAATGTGCAAATTCAGCAATTTTGACTATAAAAAAATGATCAAAATTATTGGAATCATACAGAAAACAAATTTATAGCACAAACCAGTAGACAAATTTACTTTATGTTATGATTATTAGTTTTTTTTTTACTTTTCATGATGACAGGTGAGACCGCATGTCCCTGAATGAAGTGCAGTCATGGTGCCAGAGAAATGCTGGACTTCCACTAAGTACTGTTCCAGTTGGTCCTGCACTGAAACTCTGAGACTCTTTTCTTCTTCTTGCATGCTAAATTGGCTTTTATTATCATCTGCGCTGTAATTAAAGTATTTCCACCCAATACTTTCTCGCTTTCTACCCACAAACATCTGTGCAAAACATGTCATTGTCAATCACACATGCTTACTGCTTCAAACCGACGAACCAAATGTGCTCAACAAACAAACAGCGGTCCTTTACGGAAGTTGTGCCACATGACTATAGTAAGCCAAGTTACAAGATCACTGCTTAGTGCCACGGTTTTCAAACTGTGGTATGCGTACCACTGGTGGTACTTCAAGTCATGCCAAGTGGTACTCGTGTGGTCCTTTATTTTCCACGAATCGATGTTGCTAGAATGCCAATGTCCATCCATCCATCCATCCATCCATTTTCCAACCCGCTGAATCCAAACAGGGTCACGGGGGTCTGCTGGAGCCAATCCCAGCCAACACAGGGCACAAGGCAGGGAACCAATCCTGGGCAGGGTGCCAACCCACCGCAGGACACACACAAACACACCCACACACCAAGCACACACTAGGGCCAATTTTAGAATCGCCAATCCACCTAACCGACATGTCTTTGGACTGTGGGAGGAAACCGGAGCGCCCGGAGGAAACCCACGCAGACACGGGGAGAACATGCAAACTCCACGCAGGGAGGACCCGGGAATTGAACCCAGGTCCCCAGCTCTCCCAACTGCGAGGCAGCAGCGCTACCCACTGCGCCACCGTGCCGCCCGCCAATGTGTTACATATAATCATATATAGTATAAGTATATTACTGTAAATGCGTGGAAGACTCCAGGCCGGCTTTTATTAGCGCGGGCACCCATTTCCCAAAAACTCATTACCTACTCACGTCTTTGGTCCAAAATTGGAATAGCACAGAAATAGACAACAAGTTTCGTCCAGCCGGTGAATCACCAGAAGTTGGAGCAAATGGATTATTATGCCCCAGGCGCCCAAGCTTAAACCCTCGCAGGTCTTATCTCAAGTCTACCCTTTCTCAAAGTGGATTGCGAAATTACCTTTTTGTGTCTGTTTCTTTGAACAAACGAAAGAATTTTGGGGGAATTGACAACTGGCTTCTCAGCAGTCTCATTTCTTCAGTTTGATTTATGGTTTGTCTCAAGAAAGGTGGTGCGTTTCCGATCTGCGTGCAAAGTGATTTACCTACCGTTTACCCATTTTACCGTGTTGTGTCCTGCGCAGTTCTTTCAAGATGGACAAATTCGTTATCAGAAAAGTGGCAACATCTGTGCAAGAATCACAAAGAGGCGATTCGAACAGCAAAGTTTCCGGTGCTACTGAAACAACATTTCCGCCGAATGCTGAGCGACGAGATACACCGAAAGAACCACCAAAAAAGAAAATAAAGACAGCCCAAACAAATTGCAAGTACAGCGAAGACTATTTGCAATGGGGCTTTTATTACATTGAAAGCGACACTCATCAGCAGCCTGTGTGCGTTATTTGCAATGAGGTACTGTTGAACCAGTGTATGAAGCCATCTTTACTTCAGCGACATTTTACAACTAAGCACAAAGATCACAACAGAAAGCCGTTGTCGTTTTTTGTCAGGAGTAAAGACAAATTTTTGAAGCAGCAGACAGTGTTCAGACAAACAAGTGTGCCTGACACGTGTTTGCAGGCATCATATGCTCTGTCATTGCTAGCGGCAAAACAAAATAAACCCCATACTGTCGTTGAGAAACTTGTGCTTCCTTCGGCAATAGAAATCGTATCAATCATGTTCGATGACAAAATGGCCAGCATTTTGAAAAGTATCCCATGTTCTGATAACACTGTGCAAAGGAGAATTAAAGATATATCAGAGGATTTGATACAACAGGTGGTTGAGAAGATAATTGCAGCTAAGGAGTTTTCGATGCAGTTGGATGAAAGCACAGATATTTCAGGGGAAGCCCAGTTGGTTGTTTTTGTTTGTGTTCCAGATTCTGATGATATTATCAAACATATTTTGCTTTGTCGACCTTTACCTGAGAGAACAGCTGGTGAGGAAATTTTCAAACATATCTATGATTTCTTCCGCGAACATGATATTCTTTGATTTTGGTGCGTTGCAATTTGTTCAGATGGAGCAGCAGCAATGACAGGAAGAACAGCTGGTTTCATTGCGAGAGCAAGGCAACAAAATAATTCGATAGTTTCTTCTCATTGCATCCTGCATAGACATGCGCTGGCATCGAAGAGAATGAGTGAGATTTTGCACGAGACTTTGAATGATGCTGTAAAAATTATTAATTACATCAAGAGCCGCCCTTTGAACACGCGGTTGTTCCGTCAATTGTGCCAAGAAAAATGTTCTGACCATAAGATGTTGCTTTTCCATACAGAAGTTCAATAGCTTTCAAAAAGGAAAAGTTCTGATGAGGATTCTTGAGCTCCATGATGAGGTGTATCTCGTCCTGAAAGATTTGTCATCCCTTGCAGAGAAGTTTGAAGATGTGTCATGGGTTTGCCGCCTTGGTTACCTTGCAGACGTGTTTAAAAAAATTAAACGAACTGAACGTGTCTCTCCAGGGATATGGACACAACATTTTTACAATGGAAGAGAAAGATTCAGCTTTTCATAAGAAACTCTATTTCTGGATGAATCGGGTCGCAAATGGAAACTTGGAAATGTTTCCGATTCTCTCGAAATTTCTAGCAATGAACGCTGCCGTTGATAAAAGGGAAAAACAGAAAGTTATTACCAACCATCTGAAGAAGCGCCATTCGGAATTTGTATCATATTTTCCATTCTTGACGTCAGGAAGCGACATTGGAAAGCGCTGGATTACATCGCCATTTAATATGGAGAACATTATGAGTGCTGATCTTTCCATCCAGCAGCAAGAGATATTGATAGATATGACAGATAATCAGAATTTCCAAGAAATGTTCAAAGAAAAATCAGTGACAGAATTCTGGAGTCAAGTGAGGAAAGAGCATGATGAACTCGGTGCTAAGGTGATTACAGCTCTGCTATCCTTCGGCTCGACGTATCTATGCGAAAAGGCCTTTTCTTCCATGACAAGCAAAAAGATGAAACCAAGAAATTGTTTGTATTTGGAATACGATCTGGTGGTCTCGGTAAGCACACTTTCTCCACGGATCCACGACCTGATTGCAAAAAAAGCTCATGTTTCGAACTAAGCATTGCAGTAAGAGTGAGTAACCTTACATGTGATAATGTATTTTGCATGTGAACATAGTTATTAAAATTCTTCTCGTGAGCGAGATTCTGCCGTCAAATAACCACGCATATGACTTTTCAGTCGTTTTACCTATTTATACACCTCGCACTTTTTTAAAACGATTCTTTAATTAGTTTAATCTCACTTTAACGTCATAATTATGGTCATTATAGTGATTATAGTGACTTTTTCTTCAAAACAACACGGGCGTAAATTAACGATTCATTGACAGTGGTACTTCAGTTTACTGGTCCTCGCGGAGTGGTCAAAAAAGTTTGAAAACCGTGGGCTTAGTGAACAGCGCAATGTAACTGGACGTTAAGGGCGACCTACAAACAACTCCTCTGCATGACTGAACCAGATTGAGCGGAAATGATATTGCTGTTTTTTTTCGTTTTTACTCAATTTTCATTTTCGTTTCAGTTTGTTCACATATCACAAATTTTTATTTTTATTTAGTTTTAATTTCTCTGTTTGCCTTAATTTCTATTCTTGTTCTTGAAAAATGAAAAACAATATTTTTAGGCCTAGTTCTCATTTTCATTTCGAAAATATCACTGGTGGACATAGAGGTCCACTGGTGTGAAAAGAAGGTTGAATCATTTTGCAAGACCAGTTTATTTCATATAACACACTTCTCATATTGGTCATATACATAAATAGTATTTTAAAGTGGATTATGCTAAGGCTGACTTAATTTTCAAATATTTCATAACCAATGATGTACATATTATTTTCAAAAATGTATTCTGAAATAGCATACCTCACTGTTTACAGAAGCTACCAGGAACAGGCACTCCCCTAGGAGGCAATGCATAGTTCCAGATTGTGATAATTTGGAATGTGTAGCCTTTCTACAAAGCTGGGTAATCTGGATACCTACCTAAAAAAAATTGACTGGTTTGATGCCAAGCAGAGGTTCATGGGTGTTACGGCTCAAGGGACAACTAGAGGCTGCTGTAACCTAGTGGCCTCTCAGTTGTTAAAGGCTGACATCAGATATAATTCCAAGCCTAAATCTGAATATAAACATTCAATATGCAACCCTTTACTAGATAAAAATGACTAGTGGAAAAAGAATAGAGGCTAGGATCTGCTGAGAGTCAGAACACTGTCAGAAAGAGTTTTCTGTGGTGCTTTGGAAGTGGAAAAGTAGGGAAGCCATCCCACAAAAAAGCACAGCAAAAAAACTATGTAAGAAAACCCAGAATGGCAGCAGATTATTCTTTTGTTTTCTTTAGGTTCACTTTGTTTTTCATGAGATCATCCTTTCAGACTCAAAAGAGACCACCAGGATAAACTGGCAATATTACAGTAAACACATGAACTTATGTGCATGTCTCTCTTTACAATCTAATAATAATGACTTTATAAAAATAAATACAATTGGCACAACAGTCTAGGTTGTTCAAAATGATAATGTATTTTGTACAAAGAATAAAAAATATTTTTTTCATAAAGACTTCCATTTAATCTAAAACAATAATAATACATAAACAGAAACAACCCCACGCATTGCAGGCAAGAATACTGTGTACAGTATATTGTTCCAAAAGGCAAAAGAGAGGCATTTTCTTCACAAAACATTTCAAATGTTGTTTCTGTATTAATAGCAATGTTTCAGGATTTTTTACTTAATGCTCTTCAAGCCTTTTGTGAATAGAAAATAGGGGAATAAAGCTCTCTGTCATTTAAGTGGTGATGTTAACCTCCAGTGTGGAAAGATGTTGTTTCCAAATTCATGAAAATACATAACTTAGACCTTTCCTTTGACTAATTAAAAACCCATGACCCCTAAAACAATTTCACTAATTGTCTCACAAAAATATTAAATTACTTTTAATACTATCAAAATAAAACTATATATTATAAAGAGAAAATTACCAAACTGCTCATCAATCAAACATTAATTTGTGGTTTGATTCATGTATCAATCTTCTGAACAAAATAAGTGCATTCTCAGACTTGGGAGAAAGGCAGAAACTAAGCTAATATGGGGTGCCAGTTAAGGCAGAATACATTCACTGACATTGGCAGTTTAGCATTCTCTGTGGTAATCTGCCCACCTCACCATTACAAAAGAGAGAAGAAATTTTACTTTTTAAGTATCTGCTCGTTTACAGGGGAGGAGAACAGAAAAGACAGTGGCATTTGCCTCTCATGTATAGCAGAAAAGAAGGCAAGACGACACTTTCGCTAGCATTTCTGCGCTGCTTCAGTGGGGCAGTGCTACACATCGTGGGCCATTCCGGCTTCAGGAAGACACAGAGACCTATATGGCTTCATGCACAGCCCGGTTCTTCGCCAACAGCTCATTGACACCCACCACTGAAGTATAAAAAAAGAGATGCAAAGGATTTACTCTACCGTGATAAGTAAAAGGGATCCCGGAGATTAATTCTAATCAAGAATTAGAAGGAGATGTATTAATTTACCTTAGGTACAGACTCGAACGTGCTCGAGCTTTCATTTCACGTGTGTTTGTACATGTTGGCTGACAAGGCTGACGTTATTTTAATAGAGGCCTTGCAGGGGTGTATGTGGCATGACGTAAGAATGTGCTTGCATCACTCAGGATTACTAGAGGGTGACATAGTGTCCCCATGATTGGTCGGTAAAACAGCGCAGAATATAAAAGGTACTTCATGCCTGCAGCGGTTGTCTGTTGACCCAGTCATGGTGGTGAGTAAGAGTGTACCTTAAACTTAAAAGTACATCAAGCATTGCAGCTTATGCCTTATTTTGTATATATATTTGTGCTTGTGCCTCCCTGTCTAATATCTTTCAATTCTGATTCTGATCGGTCCCAAACTACAAGACGCTCAGTGTATAGTCAGGTGCCATCCTTTCCACTACAAGGTACAAGTGGTGACCCATTCTCATACACCTTAATATGAATGTATGTGTACTGTATTGAGAAACCAGCAGAAATGGGGAGAACATCAGGTTGGTTATGAATCCTGAGTTTTTATGTATTTAAACTGTATTCAAAGCACATCTGTACATTTACAAAGCATGGCACACTGAGAAAAGACTAAAGGCCAGAACCAAGACATGCTGGGGGATTATATCTCTTGACAGTCCTGAAAGCATTTGAGTATTCTTCAAGTAGGGTTGCAAGAAGTTGTTTGGATTGGAAGGTGTCGTAAGCTCAGCTCAGCATGTTGCTACCATAACTATCACCTGGAAAAGCACATTAAAATATGCAGCTTTGGAAGTTTTCTGTCCACATCTGAAATGAGGAGATTTTAATATTTTACTGATGCTTTTTTGATTTCTAAACATAATTCTTACGGTTCTATTAAACAAATTAACAGACCAGAATTGCTTTTTTATAAATAACTAGTCCTTGATAGTATAGACTTGATATTAGAAGGTGCTTGTGTAAATATATAACTATTTTCAGTTGACCTTTTTCATGTGGATTGCTGTCAATTGTATGACTTTATTTGTTATATATCATTTCAGTGTTACAATATGTGATATAACTTCTCATTGGGCCATATTCATCAGTTCATGCTTCTGCAGAGTTTTGACATAAGTCACATAATCTTTATTTAGTCTAATGTTAGACTTACCTGTCATTATGGTTTGGCTGTAGTAATGACTGCTGCTTTTTTCATATTTGAAACCTATGAATCTGTTTATGAATATATAATATTTTTGTCTACAGTAGCAAGTCCAAGGTTAGGTCAGTTTTCCCCGTATTAATAGGAAATGGGTAACATGCTCTTCTTTTGTTTTTTTTTACTCTGGAACTGCCACAGGGTTTCCCAACATTTACATTATAATATAGCGTGTTTGGTCATCATCTGAATGTTGACCTCTTTCTTCATTTCATTTTTTATACGTTCTCAAAAAAATTCCAATAAATTCTACGGATACATTTTTTCTGATATTTCTGTGTTTTATTCATATTTTTTCTTTTATTATGATCTGTTACAATACACTTTAAGATTGGTTCTGTCTTAGATTCCTAAGACAAGTACAATTTGTGCATCTGCGTTACCATTTGAAACAAATATCCATTTCCATTATACTCTAATGAAGTATTTTAGTAACAAGATAGCATATAGTTAATTCTCTGATTACAGATGTATTTACTAATAAGCTGCTGCTAGGATTAAAAGAGATAGTACTTAGTAGAGGAATGGCATATTGTAGCAGTGCGTTTCAGTTCAGTACACCCATGAAGGGCTCTTATCAAAAGTGAATGGCTATTTTAAAGTCTGTCATATTTACAAGTGGGTACCTCTTGATAACTGCAAATAGTTATTCCTGAACTTTACTTTCACTAATGTGAAAGAATTTTTGCTCACAATATAGCATATAACATTGATTTTGGGTGGGAAGAATACAAAATACCTTCTCTAACTCATTTGTCTTCAGCTGTTATTTTTAATCTTTTTAATTACTTAACAATTGATTATGACTGTGAGGGGCACTCAGCCAACCAGAACACAAACTTGTGGAATAGATCATTGTGACACCTCTGCAGGATTATATTTGTTATACAAAACATAAGTTGAAAAAGTTTTAAGACAATTTCCTTTTGTGTATCCATTGTTGTAGTCTTTGACAGTTCTCATATTTAAAGTTATTTCAAAGCAAATACCTGATACTAGGTGGAGTTTCTTCTTTAACATCAGGAAGTGAATTGCTAGTGATTTGTCTGCCATCTCCAAGATCATACGGTCAAAAGAGTGTTGTGAATGGATCTGACAACACCCTGTTGCCTCTGCTCCAAAGTACTTCTGGCTGCCTTACTGGGTATCTGCTTTGAAGGTGACAGGAATTATAAAAACATCTAATCTAAACAAATCAAAAGAGTGAAAATAGACAAAAATAACTAATAATAAATTCAATTAGATAAGTAAAACCAAAACTCCTAACAATTAAGAATGAATAGAACATGAACATGAATAGAACAGAATAGAATAGAATACATAGAACATGATAAGACAGAACCAATCTTAAAGTGTATTGTAACAGATCATAAGGAATCAAAAAACATTAATATGCCCCCATTTTCATGAGCCTTAAAGCATGCATAACTTGCCAAACAAATGGTCCACAGTAATTTTAATAAAGAATTGCTGATCTTCATAATCATTATTAATTGTTATAAAAAGCTTCACATTTTACAACAATATTTCACCCATAAAGTTGATCAAACAATGGAAGGATGCACTACTCAAATATTTTTATAGTTCTGTCCTATTTAACTCGTGTATGTAGGTTTTTGTTGCAGCCAACATCTGTATTTAATTTGACTCTTCCAATTGAAAGGCATGCTGTCATTTTCCAGTTTCTATTTTTTTGTATCAAGCCAGAAATTACAACGTGGACTTACTGTATATACTGTGAAAGAAGCATTCTTTACTATTTGTATAGTACTTAAATTCAGAAAGCACTTTATCGATACATGTGGTTAAATGAAGTACAGCACCATGATCTACTAGCAATGGCTCTGGCTACTATGTTATTTCAAAGTGGAAAATGACAAAACTTGCCAGGAGTGCTTTGAGCAACAAGACCAAAAGTCCTTTATCGGAAGGGCTTTGAGTTAAAAGACTGGAAAGCCCCATCCTAGAAAAACCTTTAGCAACAAAACAGGGACACTGGTAGAAAAAAACGGATTGCACCTTTGGTTTGGATAACAAGGATACAATGAATACTTTCTGAAGAGATGGCTTGGCAGTCAAAGATTCTTGACGACTCTGAAGATAAAGCTTAAACTGGAGAGTGGAGACTCTGAAGACATGAGCTTGCCAGCACAAACTGAAAGCTCTAAAAGGACAGACTGATTAGCACATACAGTAGAAGATTGTGATGTTATGGACTGATCAGAACAGGATAGAAGCTGTGAAGACAAATTCATCAGGACAGGCTGAGTGCAAAGGCTACGAAGGCTTAGAAATGAAAATGACCCACCAAGACAGCAGTGGTGGGTAACCTTTTACCAAATCCTTTTTTTCTTAATTAAGCTTTTTATGACTCTTTTGGACATTGGTTTGTATCCCAAAAAAGGAAAAGTAGCACTCTTACGAGCCATGGGCACTACTGATTACACAGTATTAATACTTACCTAACCCTCTGACACTACAGTCCTTGAAGAGTGATTCTTCACTATTGTGATTTTTCAGCCTCCCTGCTCCTCCACATCCTCACAGCTAACTTCCTAAATTTCTTCTCTACACTGTCCATCTGTCTTTTCCTGGGTCTCCCCACTTTACCTCTTTAATGCCATATGACATTTGCTTAGCATGCCTCAGCCATCTTAATTTTGCTCTCTTAATTTCAGTGACCAGGTCATATATCTCCTAAGTTGTTCTTATCCGCCATTTTCCTTGGTCTTGTAATGGTCTAAAAAGTACTAATGGTTGAATCAAATGAGTCATTTTTTTTGATATTTTGTATTATTGAAAGAAGGGGCCCTTAGTACTTATAGGCCATAAACACATAAAGCATCATATAAATCTATGTATTTTGTCTTCCATTTTTAAAATCTTGTAAATTACTAGCATCTATTTTCAACATTCTTTTTATTTTTTATTATTAAGGTTTTTGTACAGCTATCCTAAAAATATTTTATATTTCTAAATTTGTGCCGTTTGGCCTTTTCATGGCCATAACAGTTTTGTTTAGTATTGGGTTGTAGAATTTTGTTATGATATCCCAAAACAGAAGGGCCAAAACTGGCCAAAAACCTTGCCCAACATAACCTCAAATTATTTAATTAAGTTTATGACATAAATGAAATTCAATGTTTCAAATAGGCCGCATGGTGGCGCAGTGGGTAGCGCTGCTGCCTCGCAGTTGGGAGATCTGGGGACCTGGGTTCGCTTCCCGGGTCCTCCCTGCGTGGAGTTTGCATGTTCTCCCCGTGTCTGCGCGGGTTTCCTCCGGGCGCTCCGGTTTCCTCCCACAGTCCAAAGACATGCAGGTTAGGTGGATTGGTGATTCTAAATTGGCCCTAGTGTGTGCTTGGTGTGTTTGTGTGTGTCCTGCGGTGGGTTGGCACCCTGCCTGGGATTGGTTCCTGCCTTGTGCCCTGTGTTGGCTGGGATTGGCTCCAGCAGACCCCCGTGACCCTGTGTTTGGATTCAGCGGGTTGGAAAATGGATGGATGGATGGAATACTAAATAAACCTCTAAGTTGATGTCCATAGCATTATAAAAAGCAAAATCTAAAAAATCAAAACCAAAGTCAATAAAGAGAAAAAAGAAATAATATTAGTAATAATTAAAAGAGAAATAATGAGATTTAAGGCTGCATTCCTTACACTAGGAGAAAGTACAAAAATGAGCTAAGGAACACTGCGAGCAAAGAAACTAATGTAACATGGCTGTAGATGCGTTAAACAGCCCTCAGGTAACTGCAGCCCTAATGGTTAGTGTTACTGCTGGGTTAGGGTGTAGAATCTTCAGCCCAAAAATTGCAATCTTGCCATGTATGTGTAGGTTTTTTTTTTTTCTGGCTATTCCATTTTTTCTTTCACATCTTTGACTTTGATAACAGTAATAAAATGAATTACTTTCAAGTGTTTATGAGTTATAGGCGCCACTAACATAAACATAGTCTATTTTATTTATAAGACAAAGAGGATTTTATAATTAAAGCAATTTAGCAAGCTAATCTGATGTAAAACTTTGCTTTATATTAAAAAAAAGGTTGTTCATGGTGCAGTGATAAAAGTAGCCATTAAAATACACTTTATTCAGTACTGTGTACGCAGCCATTAAATATTCTTTATATAGAAAAAATAATTCTTAGGAGAACCCAAGGTAAATAACAGTAAGGAATATAAGTAAGGGAAGTACAGAGTGCACTGAAATTTTAGAACATTTGATGGAAAGAAGAAACAATAATCCAGATTCATTTATCATTTAACTGACTCATTTCATTTCTTGTTCATATGTCCTTGAACGTTAGGGCAACACTTAGTTTGTGAACATTTTGTCTTTGTGTTTTGTTAATATTCTGTGGTAGATTTTTTTAAATATCGTAAAGCACATTGTTTATATTGTGTTTTTATGCCTTTCCTTTTTCAATGATGCAAGCATCACCTTTAATGCTATTCATTCTCCATTTCCACTGAGACAACAACTACAAGTATAAATTCTTAAATAATTGCTTTCAATTTAGCATTCAATTTGTTGAATATGTCTTTATATTTGCAAATGTAATAATTCTTTTATTTCAATAATTCAAAAAAAATTCTTAAAAGTGAACCAGTGTTATTCATTAGAGGTTGGGTCACATGCTCATGTATCTTTTTGCAGATGCTTAAAGTAAACAGAGACAATCCCATGTGCTATATAACATGAGTGAGTGTGATTACCCGCCGAACCAGGGGTTGGCGCTGTGCTCTAATCCTTTCTCTCTTTCTCCCTCTGTAAACCAGCCAACTGACAACTGTACCACCAATGATATCACTTCCAGTTTTCACTCTACTGGACCTGCCCCTTCCTGTCCACACTTGATATAAATCAGCATTTCACTTCCATTCCTCAGTTCTGTTCTGAAGCTTTATTTCTTTACTTAATCTTCCAGTAAATAGGGTTACCAAGATGATACCCCCAAACCTTTGTCTGTGTTTTGTCTCACTTATTTACACATTTTAAAACTGTTTTGCTTTTTCATGGTAGATCTTAAGAAATCTATGAGACTAAACATAGAATGTTCCTTATTAGAAGTATATGTAGATCAGGGGTTGTGAAACTGTGGCTTGCGAGGATACATACATGTGGCTCTGAAGTAAAATTTAAAATGAAGATAAAACTATCATAGTTTAATTTATAAAATTGTTAAAGGATATTATTCACATAATGGTGATTTCATTTGTTTTATAGATCTCCAAAATTTCGTGACACATTGCATTTTGGCGGGTCCTGACAAAACGCACCATTTTTACAGGACGGTGCTGGCCGGTTCCACACATTGTATTTTAGCATGTGCCCCCAAAACGCACCTTTTTTCAAGTGAAAGACATATCGCGCTAGAAACAGTTCCCGCTCAAACGCACTTTCTGGTTGCTCATGGCAAAACACAAGTGTTCAGTCTTGCTTCCCGTCGTCCAGTCATCCCGGCAAATGGCGACACGATGCGGTTGCTTATTGCGGCTGAACGGGTAATGTGTGGCTGCCATAATATGAAACAACGTTATACTCACATCCTTCCAAACAGCTCCTGTAGGCCAGCTCCATACATTGTGTTTTAGCAGGTCCTGCTTAACTGGAGCCGTTTGGAAGGATGTGAGTATAACATTGTTTCATAAGCATGGAGAGAGGATGAGAGTGGAGGGGATGGTAGAGCACATGGTAGGCAGGGCAGCCAAACAAAGTGACTAATTTGTGAGCGCACAGGCACCCTCTACTAGGCAAGGCAACATTGGCAATGCGGGGAATCCAGGGGAGGCACATTTAGTTGTTTTCTGTGAAGTTTGTGTAGTTGCATGAACGTGGAATTGCTTTACTGTTTCTTCAACTTACAATTAGTATTATCTTTTGGCTGGGTGCATCCAGAAACTGCATAATCTTCGCAGTCAAGTTGACTACAAGTTAAAATGTATTGTTGATGACGGCAACCTGGAAATTATTATTATTATAAAGGCAATTGTTTTAAATATATATACAAAAATAATGTTGGTTTTATTATATTTAGATTTGTTGACGGTCAAGATTTACCGCAGCGTGCTTTATTGCACGTGCAACTGTTACAATAAAACGTGTTACTGGTGAGATTTATTTTTATTACATTTTCAATTAATTGTTATTTATTATTTTGAATAATAACTTATTTCATTTTATTTCCTTTTAGTATAATGTATTTTTGTAATGTGTTAAATAAAATATACTGTTTGGGTGGTTTTCAACATAGCTACGAAGAAAATAATTAAGAAAAACAGTAGATTAGCTTTGTGACTTTAAAACTGAATGGACTGAATCTTTTGCGTTTATCTCGAATTCAGACGGCCTTCCAACCTGTCTTCTTTGCCAAGAAAAACTGGCGCACAACAAAAAGTCAAATTTGGAGAGACACTTCATGACAAAACATGCCAAATTTGCCAGAAAATATCCTATTGGTGACATGAGAAAGAGAGCAGTTGAAGAACTTTAGAAAAATGTTGAAAAAATAAGTTCTGTATTTAATTATTGGAGACAGTTTGCCTATAATGTTAATATTGCAAGCTTTGTAGTGAGTCAGGAGAGGAAGAGGAGAGGAAATCATTCACAGATGGTGAATACATAAAATGTTGTTTTGTTAATGCATCTGAAGAACTGGGATTTCAAAAACAAAGCAGAGATTGTAAATAAAATTAAAAACATACCATTATCTGCCAAAACAGTAGCAGATAGGACAGTTAAAATGTCCTCAAATGTGACCAGCCAACAAGTTGAAGACATTAAATTAGCTTCAGCATTTTCAACTGTGGTAGATGATGCCTCTCCCTCCTCTTACCTGTAAACGACAAATTTCTTACAGAAACCTTAAAAATATCTGTCCCTCTATCCTTTCTGGATCCATTTCTGATCTTTTACTGTCTGCACCTATTCCCTCAACACTAGATAGTTTTGTTGACCACTATAACTCAGCCCTTCATTCAGCATTAGATAAAACGGCTCCTTTAAAACATAAGGAGGTTTCCTTTAAACGCTCAGCTCCTTGGTATAACTCAGAATTGCGATCTATGAAAGCAGCTGGCCGACGCCTTGAGAGAATGTCACGTAAGACTGGCCTCACCGTGCACATCCAGGCTTTCTCTGACCACCAAAGAGCTTACAGAGAAGCACTAACTTCTGCCAAGAACACCCATTATGGCAGAATAATAGAAAGTGGCCATGATAACCCAAGGGTTTTGTTCTCTGTAGTTAATAAACTACTCGAACCCACATCTGGTCCAACTACCTCTTCTACTGAAGTCTGTGAGGAATTCCTCCACTTTTTCCGTAACAAAATTAAAGATCTAAATAATTCAACTAACATAAATATATCATCTGTTTATATCTCTCCCTGTTTTCCCACTCCATCCAGCTCCTTCTCTAAGTTCTCACCAGTCACTTCTGCGTTTGTTAATAACCTGCTTTGTAAGATGAGGCCGACTACTTGTGTACTGGACCCCATCCCCACCACACTACTTAAATCCTGCCTTCATGCCATAATCCCGACTGTTACAACAATAATAAACTCATCCCTTGACACTGGCTCCGTGCCGCTCACTTTTAAAATTGCTTCTGTAACCCCAATGTTAAAAAAGTCTGGCCTTGATGCTGACAATCTTAACAATTTCCGGCCTATTTCCCACTTACCTTTCCTGTCAAAAGTTCTTGAGCGTGTTGTAGCTTCCCAACTCACCAATTACCTAACCTCTAATAATTTGATGGAACCCTTTCAGTCTGGTTTCAGGGCGCGGCACAGCTGTGAAACTGCTCTGCTACGGGTAACCAATGATTTGCTTATGGCAGCAGACTCTGGACAAACTAGCATATTAATTCTGTTAGACCTCAGTGCAGCATTTGACACTGTTAGACATGACATCCTACTGTCCAGAATGGAGAACATGCTGGGTATCTCTGGCACTGCCCTCCAGTGGTTCAAGTCCTATCTGACTGATAGGCAAGAGTTTGTTAGTCTTGGCAACAGCAGATCCAACTCCGTGCCAGTCACACAAGGAGTCCCTCAGGGCTCTGTCCTTGGTCCTCTGCTTTTCTGTATTTACATGCTTCCCCTTGGCCATATCATCCATAGTTATGGATTGGGTTATCATTTTTATGCAGATGATACTCAGCTCTACTTCAATGTTAAAAGTGGAACTTCATCAGAGCTTTCTCAGCTCACAACCTGCCTTAGTGAAATTAAAACCTGGATGGAGCAGAACTCTTTAAAATTAAATTGCAATAAAACTGAACTCCTGCAAATTGGGACTAAAATGCAACTTAATAAAATGAGCTCCTTCCCAGTCCATCTTGGCAGTGATCTCATCAGACCTGCCTCTACTGTAAAAAATCTTGGTGTCATTTTTGATTCCTCCCTCACTTATTCCGCCCACATAAATCACATTAAGAAACTTTCTTACTTTCACCTCCGTAACATATCCCGTGTTCGCTCCTTCCTCTCCTTCTCTAATGCTGAGAAACTTGTCCATGCTTTTATCACATCCCGCATCGATTATTGTAATTCCCTACTGGCAGGTGCCCCTTCTAATCTTATATCACAGCTCCAGCTTATTCAAAACTCAGCTGCAAGAGTCCTTACTCGAACCAGCAGCAGCGAGCACATCACACCCATCCTGCTCCGTCTTCACTGGCTCCCTGTGTCCTACAGAATCGAATATAAAATCCTACTAATAACCTACAAAGCTTTAAATAACCTCACACCAAACTACATCAGTGACCTCCTCCATCACTATGTGCCTGCCCGCCCACTAAGGTCCTCTGATTCTGGTAATCTTGTTGTGCCCCTCACTAATCTACACTCTATGGGTGACAGGGCCTTCAGCTGTATAGCGCCCAGACTCTGGAATGACCTACCAAAATTAATCAGGCCAGCTGACTCCATGAATTCTTTTAAAAAACTACTCAAAACTCATCTGTTCAGGAAGGCTTTTAGCTCTACTTGACTTTATTACCTTTCTCTCAGTTTACTTCTCTGTCAAGATGCCAACGTAACCTGTATGTGTGTGCGAGACCATCAATTATGTTGTCTGTTTTTTTTCAGAATTTATTGTCTTAATCTTCTTTATTTATTTATCTGGTTTGTGCAATGCTATATACTGTATATTCTGCCGTTCTTTATTATATTCTGTAAGTGCCTTGAGCATGGGAAAGGCGCTATATAAATAAAATGTATTATTATTATTATTATTATGAATCATGTGACATCAAGGACACAGCCCAAATTTGCCCCCTTTATGTGCGGTATAAATCATCTGCTTTCAGTTAATTCAAAATGCTGCTACAAGAATTATTACAAGAACAAGAAACTATGAATGCATAGCTCCAGTTCTTAAGTTCTTACACTGGCTCCTGGTTAAGTTTAGGGCAGATTTCAAAATCCTTCTTTTAAAATATAAAGTGTTAAATGGCCATGATCCTGCTTACTTATCTAAACATATCTTTACTTACAAACCAGAGTGCATATTAAGATCTCAAGATGCTGGCAAGTTTATAATTCCAAGAATTAATAAAATAATAGTGGGATGTTGAGTTTTTAGTTACAGGGCCCTAAAGATGTGGAATGATTAGCCTGCTACTATAAGAGATGCCCTTTCAATCTGAGCTTTTAAATCCAACCTGAAAACTCATTATTTCACTTTAGCATACCTTGAAGAGAGCTGCTGATTAGCTGTGCATACTGCACCTCTGTTGTCAGTTATTAGTGCTAAAATATAAGTAATAAGATATTTATAAGCTGTTACTAACCTTGCCATATTCTGTTTCTCTTCACGGTGTTCTCACGTGCCACTAGGTGTCACTGCTCTACTGCCAAGATTTTGCCTGCCGTGGAAAAGTCACCTCAGATATAGATAGATAGATAGATAGATAGATAGATAGATAGATAGATAGATAGATAGATAGATAGATAGATAGATAGATAGACACACACCTTGGTCTGAACACACACCAGAATGATTATAAAGCAAGAAAAATTAGACTTCAGACTTGGCTGTCACAGTCCCAGTGAGGCATTATGCAGGCATATTGCTGTTGTATTAAGGAGCCCCAGTAGCATTTCTTGACACACTTCTGCTGAATGATTTGTTGGCTTAAATGTTCAACATTGTTCACAGATGAGTTTCAGAAACACCTCTACATGTGTTTCATCAATTTGATGACGTGCAATGTTCTTGAGTACAGCAAGCTCTGGACCTGCATGACAGAAATGGGCACAACACCCTGAGCTCATAAGATCACTCTATAAAGATTTCGAAGCTACAGAGACACAGATTGGTTCAAGATCAGAAAGGGCACACACCAAGAATGCATCCTGTCAATAGCAGTTTTCAACGCGTACACAGAAGCTGTCATGTGGCAAGCAGGCCTGGATGAGTTGAAGACTGGCTAAAATCAAGAAGGATCTCGAGCATCTGATCATGAAACCAAAGAAGAAAATGAGAAGGCTGTACTTGTCTGAATATCAAGAAAACAAAGATCAATACAAAACCAAAAAATGGGAGCGTCAATATCAAGATCAACAATTAAGAAATTGAAGCAGCTGAAGATTTCATCTTTCATGGCTCTAAAATTGATCATGATGACGACTGCACCCCTGAGGTCAAGAGGTGGCTGGCACTTGGAAGAAAGGTGATGGTCAGTATGGAAAAGACAACACCCTGGTAACTAGATGTAGATTGGTCAATATGACTATTTTCCCAATAACAATATATGGCCGTGAAACCTGGATGCTGAGAAAGGCAGACAGGTGGGCCTCTCTTAATGTGATGTTACCAGGTCAGCACACCGTAGGGTAGAATAACACACTGACCATCTCAGAGTTAGAGAAGATGTGAAGAATGTCACCTCCCACATTAAAGGAACACCGTCTCCTAAGGAAAAAGTGACTGCTCTGCCCTGTCTTATATAGCTCCTCTGTTCTGAAACCAGTCTAACCTGTCATTAAAGTGGACCCCCCAAGTACTTGTAGGAGTGGACCACCTCTACATCCACTCCCTAAATAGTGACTAGACAGAGAGGTTCTTTGGTGAACTGGTTTTGCTGACATTATGATGCAGACAATTTTCTTTACACCATGAAGCAAACTTCTCGACCTGACTCCTATACTCTGTCTAATCCCTTTTATAAAGGAGAATTGGAATCATTGGGTAGAAGGGTACTTACGTGAACTTTGCCAGCCAAGCATTGATTCAGCTATTAAATGTCCAGTAGGAGGGAGGCGACTAATTGCCTGAGGGCTCCAGAACTCTGGCTTGTCCAATGCCTTTTCTATAATATGGCCTTTGTTCTGCAATCGACTGATGGACAGATATTACCTGTACTGTTTTTCATACATGTTAATTAGTTTCTATTTTGTTTTTAATATATTTGAACAAATCTGTATTCTCATAAGTGATAATTCTTTATTTAGTGAGTGGTATAATCTATTCATGCATTTTGCCCTGAAAGTTGTCATGGTGCTCTGTGCCTGCATTTGGTGAGAAATGCTGTGCAAGAACAAAGTAGTTTCTTCTAATGTGTTGTATTTCTGAGGTGGTAATGATAGATTGGCCATCTAACTCTGTGAAGAGGATTACTTGTGTTTTGTTTTTTGTAATATATTTACCCCATTTTTTTAACATCCATTGCATGTCCAACCTGCCCGGAAGGGGATCTCTATCTCTCTGAATTGCCTTTCCCGGAATTTCTTCCATTTTTTTTTTTTGGAAGTTGTTTTCTTGTGTTCTTACAGAGTCAAGGCTGGGGGCTGTCAAAAAACACATTGAGATGTTCCTTGTGTGATTTTGGGCTATACAAGAAATAAATTGCTGTTGTTGCTTATACCTGTGACTCTTCAAAGATTGTGCAAAGTTAAAAAGTACATAGTCAATCAGAGTGCAACAGATATGAGAAGACTACAATATCATTATGTGCAAACCGATTAAGGGTTTACATGGCCAAATGACAGGTTACTCATGGAGCAACCTGTTAAATAGGTTTCTCAGTTACCAATAACCCGGTTTCTCTAAGTGGAATAAGGGTTAACATGACCTTTTAGAAAACAGGTTTCTGTGAATAACTAGATTATTGAAGCACATGCAAACACAACAAGTGAGAAGAGAAAGTCCTTCATATAGCATTGGGACCAGTGGTTCTTAAATTGGAGGTAGAATTCAAAGAGGCACCAAAGAGTTTCTATTGAGTTTCCATCAAAGTTAAGTGGTGGTGCCCACAAAATGTTAAGTTTAAAGAGCAAAATAATAATCATTAGTCTACTACAGGGTTGTTCATTATATTCAGAGCTTACTGTAGCAAACTTGGGTACAAGGTAGGAATCAACAGACTATGGCACCTGTCCATCGCATGACACACAGGCTGAGAGATGCACATTCTACCATAGACGCAAATGTAGAGTTGGCAATTAACCACGTATATACCTTTAGGATGTAGAATATAATACTTTGAGAAACCACACTGGGAATCAAACCAAGGTTTTTAGAATTTGGAGGTAGTAACATTATTATGTCACATGATATGGAAATTAGTGGTTTTATTTGTTTTATTTGTGGGCATGCCTCAGTATTTTACTGTATTTCGAAATGTTGAGTGGCTTTGCACACATGATGCTGTGAGATGTTATAAAATGTAATGAATGTTTGGAGTGCTGTGTCCAGCTTTGTTGGCTAGTGCAATACATTACCTTTCATTTCAGCTGTATAGCTTTAACATTTAGTACATTAAAATCCAATTCAGGATTATGGAGAACTGATTCCTATCCCAGAAACACTAGATACAGTAGATTATATATAGTTGAGCAGTACAGCCGTTAATATCCTGATTTGATCACATGAATTTTGATGTTTATAAGAGAAGCAAGGATGTGGAAATGGTAATATAACGTTAATGAGCTTTGTAAATATTTAAAGGCTCAATTAAGGCAGAATTGTCTGTTGTTACACTAGGAAAGACAAAATACCAACTGCCGGAGTAGAGAAAAGAGTATTTATTTTAAGATAGTGATGATACACCTTTACAGCAATACATCAAAGTTGGATCTTCTTTTTGAGCAGCACTCTTTACAGATTTTTGAGCAACTCTACCTAAGTTGCAGCTTTACAGTATAAAAAGGAACAATTTTTTTAAACATAATGTAAACAGGTGTTTAAATTATGTCATTTGTGTAAAAAAACATAAACCACAATAATATTTAATAAAGGGTTTTTTTTAATTTTACACTTAAAAAGATGTGATTCAGCTTCTCTTGTTATTTAATTTTACACACATCCATACTCACATCTTGGTAATTCTACTAGGCCTTTTGCCAGAGAAAGTGCCTAATAAAGGACTACAGTCCTGTTCAGGGATGGTTCTTGAATCCTGCATGGTAGAAAGAAGCAAAACATTTTTTTCTGAAATGATGTAGTTTTAAATTTTACAAACTAAACCTGTCATGTCCACTATGCTATAACATCAGTTTGTTATCAGCAGTGCTTGACTGGTTTCACCAGGGAGCTATGTAACATATTGTAAGTTTTTCTAAGAAATGCTGTAAGATTTTTGCAAGGACAGTCTCAGTGTTCATTAGTATGGAAGTAACCATAGGGTGTCAAGCAGAAGCACAGCGACAGGACAATCTCCATTGCAAGATTGGTTGTAATAAACATTACTTTTTTAGTACGTTAAATGGAATCAGCGCCATTTTCATAAATTATGAAGAGGATTTACATGTCAGGACGCAAACATTGGATTCAGTGATTTCTGATTTGGCTTCTGTCAGTCTCTCCAGGCCCCACTGTAGTCAGAACTTGACCAAAGTTAGCAATACCAGTTCACCACCAGCGTGAGTGGGTAACAGTGTGCCAGGCCAGGTTCTAAGAAGTCATAATTAGGTTCCTCAGCAGTCCTGACTCTTCCTATCACTATTGCCTCTGGTGACATAAGTTTTTTTATCTTTAAACCTGATTAAATCTTACTTGAGATCAATCATGTGCCGGGAGAGGATTTCAGCCCTAACTCTAATCTCAGTACAGCACAGTATTCAAAAGTCTTTGGACCAGGAGGAAATAGTGGCTGCAGTTGCTTTAGCCAAAGCCCTCCAAACACCAGTTTTGAAAGTTACAGCATTACCACTATGAGCCTTTTTTTTCTATGAACTTCTATCTTTACACTTTTACTTGATTTTGTAAATATTATCATGTGCAATTTGTATTTATTTTTTTATTACCATGAGCGCCTTACATTTATTTCCATTTTTTTACTTTTCACTTATTTAGATTTTTTAAATTTACTTTACTCTATTATTATTGTTTTTGTCTTTTCTATACTAATGTATTTATTGTAATGTTTTATTTATAATTTTTTTTTCACAAAATTAAAATATAGATTTGTGTTCGTTAAGTTGTCCCTGTTGATCTTATTAATATAGAATATGCACTAAAATCATGGTAACAAATTTTACCATGAGAAGTTGAGGGGCTCCGTGCAGTTTTTTGACATAGGGCCCCCGATTCCTTAGAATCTTCTTTGGTGTCATGACACATATTAATGTCAATGTCAATTTATTTATATAGCACAGTTAAAACATCATAGGAATGCTGTGGCCAAAGTGCTTTACAATAAAACAAGAAAAAAACATACAATTAACATAAATAACATAAATAGAAATAAAATAAATGAACATAAATAAATAATAAATAGAAGTAAGATTACATAATCACAATGAGGAAACCATCAGTATTACTGAAAGTCACCGAAAGCAAGTGAATAGAAATGAGTTTTTAATCTTGTTTTGAACAGTTCAATTGTAGATGACTCTTTTATGTAATGAGGTAAAGAGTTCCACAGGCGAGGAGCAGCAGCTGCAAAAGCCCTGTACCCCTTAGTTTTACACTTGGTACGAGGAACAACAAGAGCCAACTGACCAGAAGATCTAAGCACTCTAAATGGCTGGTGTAAAGCACACAATTCAGATAAATAGGCAGGAGCAAGCCCATGTAAAGATTTGAAACCTAGCAAGAAGATTTTAAAATCAATTCGAAAACTGACAGGCAGCCAGTGTAAAGAAGCTAATTTTGGAGAAACAGAATCAGACTTTCTTGCCCCAACCAGAAAGTGAGCAGCAGCATTCTGGACCAACTGTAACCAGCGTAGCAGGGATTTGCTAACCCCAGAGTACAGCAAGTTGCAGTAATCAAGGCGAGAAAAGATAAAAGTATGAGTAGCTTTCTCAAGATCCCTAGAAGATAAAAAAGGCTTGATCTTACCTAAAAGACGAAGCTGGAAAAATAAAGATGTTAAAGATAACACTAAAATTGTGGACTTGAGGTTTGCAAAATACAGAGAAAGAGCCGAGGAGTCCAAGAGCAATTTGGGCTTTAGCTGATGGACCCACTATAAGCACCTCCATTTTATTTTGATTCAAATCAAGAAAATTATTAGCCATCCAGGATCTTAGTTCAAAAGGACAGTTGTGCAGTTGATTCATTGCAGAGTTGCAGACGGGAATATAAACCTGTGTATCATCAGCATAGCAGTGAAAAGAAATGTTAAATTTCCTAAAAATAGCTCCAATAGGGTGAAGGTATATAGAGAATAAAATAGGACCCAAAATGGATCCCTGAGAAACACCACATTTAAGAGGACCAATAGACGAAAAAGAGGAATTAAAGTCACTTTAGTCAGTTTCTACTAATTAGATATGACCTGAACCAGTTAAGAACAGCCCGTCTAAGCCCAACAAGATGTTCAACAGCAACAGCAGCAGCAATATCTCATGGTCAATAGTGTCAAAGGCAGCGGACAGGTCAAGGAGGACAAGGACTGCAGCACCACCTGAGTCAGTAATAATAGAGATGTCATTGAATACTTTCAGGAGGGCCGTCTCCACACCATGATAACGCCAAAAGCCATATTGGTAGATCTCAAATAAATTATTGGAGTTAAGGTGATCAACCAATTGGTTATAAATAATTTTTTCTAATACATTTAAGGCAGAAATGGCTATTTGGAAATCGGGCGAAAATTGGCTAAAACTCCAGGATCTAATTCAGCCTTTTTTAGACAGGGATGCATCGCAGCATGTTTAAAAAATGAGGGCACAACCCCCTCACTAATAGAACCATTGATAATGTCTAGTAAAGATGGACCCAAAACATCAAAGGCTTCTACTAAGAGGTGTGGTGATAAAATATCAAGAGGACTGAGAGTAGGTTTAAGGGTGTCAATAGTACTTTTTAACTGTGAAAGTGAGACACGATAAAAGGATTCCAAGACAATGCCATGATTAACAGTAGGAAGTTCATAGCCAGTTGGAACAATACCACAGCGGATTGTATCAATTTTATTGACAAAGAATGAAAGAAACTGCTCACATGAAAGAACAGTACTATTTAATCCCATCACAGAATGAGCATGAATGGCCGCATTAATTGAATTAAATAAAACCCTAGAATTCTTAGAATGACGGGATACTAAATCAGCGATGAAATCATGTTTAGCTTTCTTAACTGCAACCTGGAAGTTGAATAGAGAAGTTCTAAAAATCTGTTTATAAACAATCAGTCCATCTTTCTTCCAGCACCGTTCTGCAGTTCGACAGACGTGGCGTAGCAGTTGCGTAGTTCAATTTAGCCAGGGAGCAGGTCTTCCCTTATTACAGCGTATCTTGAATGGAGCAATTGAGTCTCAAACCGTTTTACAAGAAGAATTAAATTCTAAGACAGAATCATTGATACCATCTTATTGGACATGTACAGCAAGACTAGAGAATTTGGTTTTAAAATCGGATATAATAGAAGAATTTAAAAAGCGAGAACAGCATGGAGCACAACTAGTAGTATTAACATCAACAGTAATACAGTAATCCCTCGCTACTTCGCAGTTCACTTTTCGCGGATTCACGACTTCGCGGATTTTATATGTAAGCATATCTAAATATATAACGCGGATTTGTCGCTGCTTTGCAGGTTTCTGCGGACAATGGGTCTTTTTACTTCTGGTATTTGCTTCCTCAGTTGGTTTGCCCAGTTGATTTCATACAAGAGATGCTATTGGCGGATGGCTGAGAAGCTACCCAATCAGAGCACGCACTTAAGTTCCTGTGTGCTGCTGATTGGCTCAGCGACGGAGTGCTGCATTAACCAGGAAGTCTCATCTCACTCATTCAGCATTAACGTGCTCTTGCTACTACATTCAGGGGATTATCACCTTCATCGTCATCATTTTTACTGTGCAGCATATTCATCACCATCATCACGTCATATATAGCTACGTGTACTTCGCTATACAGTAAGTGTAAACTTATCTACCAATTTCATATTGCTTAGCAGTTGTCCCTGTTATTAATAGAGTAAAGGGTGGGTTGTAAACAATACAGAGAGGGTTTAAAAACGTCCAAATACACGTTAAATAATTAAATAAATATGGTGTCCCTACTTCGCGGAAATTCAGTTATCGCGGTCAGCCTTGGAACCTATCTCCCGCGATAAGTGAGGGATTACTGTATTCAAATTCATCATTATAGAAAAGTGATCAGTAAAAGAAACATCGCATAAATCAATATTATTAACTGAAATATCACATGTAAGAGGCGGCACGGTGGCGCAGTGGTAGCGCTGCTGCCTCGCAGTTAGGAGACCCGGGTTCGCTTCCCGGGTCCACCCTGCGTGGAGTTTGCATGTTCTCCCCGTGTCTGCGTGGGTTTCCTCCGCGTTTTCCAACACAAGAACATACTTTTAAAAACAGTGGCAATGCCCCCACCATGACGAGTCAGCTGAGGAGAGATTAAAAATGAATAACCTGACGGTACCAAGTCAGTAAAACATGAAGAGTCACCATTTACAATCCAGGTCTCAGTGATGAAAAAGAAATCCAGTTTATTTGAGATAATAAAGTCTTGCAGATTAAAAGTTTTATTAGACACTAATCTCACATTCAAAAGAGCAGCCTTGATAGAAGTAGAAGAGCTTGCTGCGGAATAAGCATGGGTGAGCGTGCGAAGATTAGCAGCATTTACTCCCCAAGAGCACACCGAGGAAGAGTGATGCAGCCTTGATATGGAGAAATTAAATCTGGTATCCTGCGCCCATGGACCAGGGATGGAGTCCTTTACACTGTGACAAATTAAGGGTCCCCGTGACCGCTTGAACCCTCAGACCACACGTCAGACACCCGGTAAAAGTCCAAATATTATATTTATTTAGAAAAATGTGCACAAAGCACCCTCTTCTCCACAATACTCAAATAACTACACAATAAACAAACAATAAATCAATAACAATAATCCTCCTCACTCCCAGACGCGTTGCCACCCTTCCACCCAGCTCAGCTCAGTGTCTGGGATTTCCCATCGTCCTTTAATATTCCCTGACCTGGAAGTGGTTCCAACCCTACAGTCCATGTGATTCCTTATCACTTCTGGGTCAGATAAAAAGTCCTTTTCTTCATCCCGGAAGCATGTCATTTCCCTTGTCGCCTTGCCTACGACATACTTCCGGGTTATAGGGCACAAACAGCTCTCTGGGCCTCCCTGCAGCATCATCTGTTGGCCCCTGTGGTATCCAGCAGGGCTGTAAAGGAAAACTCCATCGTCCATTATTCCCTGCTGGTATTCGGGGCACTTCCATGCCGCAGGGAGAGCTCCATCTGGCGGCCTGGGGGTGTTGGCCGGGATGACAGGCCGGCCATATCCCACAACACATATAGTGCTGTATAGACCATAACATTCTGCATATATATTTTTTTCTTCATTCTATTTCTGCACTTTCCATTGTCTTGGGAATCTTTGGTGGTTATCCACCTCAACATTCTTCCAGATATTTTTTCAGCCATGTCCATCTTTTAATTTTCTGCATTTTTCCTCAAACTATATTAGCCTGTTTCACCATATCATTTGAACTCTGCCAACACTTGATTTCCTCCTTAAGCGAAAGTTTGCTTTCAAAAACAACTAAAATAAGATACTTTACTAATGTGTAATTAAATTTGTAAAATTCTGGGAAAAAGTGCTTCAGATTGGTTTAAGTGGAAGTAAACAACTAAAACATGAAATAAACTGAAAATTTCTGGAAGATGTGGATAGTACTAGGGTGTTGTACCGTGTTAGCCATTATGAATGCAGTGAAAAGTCAAGCAAAATGACACCTTTTATTGGCTAACTAAAAAGATTACAATATGCAAGCTTTCGAGGCAACTCAGGCCCCTTCTTCAAGCAAGATGAACCTTGAAAGCTTGTATATTGTAATCTTTTTAGTTAGACAATAAAAGGTGTCATTTTCCTTGACTTTTCACTGGAAGATGTGGAAATACCCTTAAAAACGTCCGGTGGAAACTTGTAGAAAGACTTCACACATTTTAAATTTGCTTCAAATGGATGCTTAAGCACAGTGGGCTATTAAGAGGATTCTTTTTTAATAGGCCCCTCCTTCAGTTTATAAAGCAGATCAAACAGCAGGATCTGCAAAGCATCAGCAGGGCGAAAACTTTCACACATTCAAAGTTATTATTACCTCCAACATAAAAGCCTCCATAGGTTACCCAGCTGCTTATTAACGTGACAGGGAGCCTGCGGGTTTCCTTAATCTGGCCTTGCGCCTCAGCAGAACAGATATATTGAATTTTATTTTCACAGCTGACTACCTACTACATTTAGTCAGATACTGTTTTTTAGATCAATTTGCAGAGCAGTGAGAGAAATGAAATGACTTTGCACCGCTAACCATTTCATCTCTGTTTTAGCCATCATGCACTTAGCCATCATGTTTTAAGGTATCTTCCTTTGTTTACTCACTTATATACTCTTTTTGTTGCTTGAGCTGGGTGACACAATATTTTATTAGGAATTTTATTACACCCTAGAGCTGCAAAATCCACTACCAAAATAATCTTTTCTTTTCCCTTATCATAAATCAGTTCATCTTTCTGATTTAAACCCAGCTATAAATGTAACATGTCCTCTTTTTGCTATGAAAAAGATTTTTTGAGCTATCATATTAAATCATGGATTTGAAATACAAAGGCATAGATATACTTCAGACATGAATGTTGCCCTTTATTCTTTGTTAAAGTAGCATTGCAGGTGTCATTATGAAGTATAAGATATTATATGAGCTGGCTGTATTGCTGCTGAACCATAGGTGGTATACTTTTCTCAGCATCTGAGACATTGAATCCAGAATTATTATTATAACTGAGAATTGCTACCATGATGATCAACCTATTGACAGATAAGCAGCACATTCAAACTATTAGCTAAAATATTTTAAAAAATTGAATTAGACTTTGAAGTATGCCAAAAATTCAGTATGATGTCTATGAACCAGAACCAAAAATATAGTATGAATCATTTTAACCATATGTGTGCTGTTGAAAGACACCTACAATTTAAATGCATTCTCTAGTCTGATATTTGAACTTGCAATTTAAATGTACAAGCATGTGCTGAATCATCTATCGGTCTTTTGATTTTCATAAACTGATTTGTGCAATATGGTTTCACAAGGAGCTGAAGCCTATCCTGCCAACCTTTTGCCTTATGGGGGGATTTGTGTCATCTGTCCTGACAATATATCCCATGATGCAAGTGATGTCATCAGTGCAACCTCATAAAGTTCACCCAAGCAGTCCTTATGTATTCAAGATTGGACAAACTTAACTGTTTGATATTTTTACTCTTTTTTTGATTAATTTTTTTGTGAATTTCCCCTTGGGATTAATAAAGTATCTATCTATCTATCTATCTATCTATCTATCTATCTATCTATCTATCTATCTATCTATCTATCTATCTATCTATCTATCTATCGATTACTGGTTCTTAAATGCCCTCTGCTCAATGACTTTGATTTTTGTTTTGCAATTTGGCTTTGACATGTGTCTTTTTGAATTTTGGTTTTGACATTTACATGCTTGTGACTATGGTCTTTCTCCTGATCCTCACTCATCTGTTTTTCTGGTCAGATTGCATTTTTAGTCAGAGCAGCTGGAGACCCCTTAGTCATACCCAGTGAGTGTTGGAGGCCTTGCGTGTAGATCTTAACCAAGGAAAGTTACAAACTAAGCAGGTGGCAAATAATTCTAAAGACAGGCATGAGAATCGGTTGGGGTTCCAATGTGCCCCATTTGAATGCTGAAAGTAAGGTTGTGGTAAATAAAGAAAGCTTGATTGTTAAATTGCATACTGCTGACCTGGAACACTCACTTGTGATCCCTGGTGTGTTGGACAGTCAGATGACACCAATTTCTTGTCTGAACCATTCCACTGCTGGAAAACGTGGAGTCAGAGTTGAAGCAAAGATGGCATCAATGGTTACTGTATATGTTCTCTTCCAGGCTGAGAATGGAAACAGAAACTGTGCTGTGCCACCCTCTCTTTTCTACCCTTATTAAACCGGACCCCATAAGATACTGACCATGTTCCTGGGTTTGACACAGGACAATAAAAACCACAGCAAAAAGAAATGTTTTGCCTTGACCTATACCAGAAGGAACTTATCTTATATGGAAGCATATCTGGTATCAAACAGAAATGATCAATACAAAGGGATAAGATATTAAAAAGTGATAAATTAGAGAACTGGCTGGAATTGCCTGTGATTTGGCATGTTAAAAGATAGCAACATTGCAGATGAAAGGAATAGCTTCCTCATTGGTGATTTGTAAATATTATTAAGACCAAATAATGTATGTATTAAAGTCTTCCTATAAAGCAGGAAGTAACTAGATGTATTTTACAAAGTCTCTAAAGTAAAGAGCTGCTTTAAAACTCAGCATCCAGCAGTGCTTGACAAGGAAAAGTCAGCCAGTGCTATATTCAGTTATATGAATTCCACAGTGAAGGAATTAATGCAAAAACCTGTAATGGCACATATTGGATCTGCAAGCTGGCTATGATTAAATAAAATGGACTTTCCAAATGATAAAAAAAGAGATAGAGTAAATAAGGAAGAGTAAATGTCAATTTTTTTAACTCTACCATTCACCCGAATTATTCATGAAGTTTTTTTTATACATTGTGAAGAAAGAATTAGAGACAACACACTCATAAAGATTTGGGGTGTTAGCCCCATGTTGTGTAAGGTCTAACGCAGTCTTTCCTGACTGAAACATTCAAAAAAGAATTGAACAGAGGACAATATTTCAGTAGGTGGATGGATTTTTATAGTGAAGCTGGCAGGAAATTAGATACAGAGGTGATGCTGGGAAAAGGGTCGGGCAGAAATGACGTGGAGTGTTGAAGCCGGAAGTACAGTCATCAGGTGGGGTCGGAAGTAATGGCTTTGTTATTGTGTGTGTGGAATCGTCTGCCAGGTGCGTTTATTATTGCCTTGTGCAAAACCCGCTTTCTTTGTGCTATCATATGTCATTGAGCCTGTCAGCTGCTCCCCAAGCACGCGTGCGTGACAACATTTACCTATTTTTATGGAGTTACATAATAAAAGAACAATGGACAAAATTGATGTCCTGATCAGTATTATGTGCATATCACCATAATGAGCTGCTTTTTTGTCCCATTAAATTAAAAAAGAGAGAAGCAAGTAAGAGCAGTGGTTAGCTACTTGGCAGCTCTTGTACTTCAGTTTCTTACCCCATCTCAAAGAAGTTATATGTAGTTAACCAACAACTGTATATTATGAATGAGTGTGCCTTTTGATTCATCTTTGCCCTTTCAGGGGATATTGCCAAAAAAAGCTTGAAGTTAGTGGATGGATAAGATAATCTGCAAGAAGACTTACGAGGCTTACATGAGGAATCCAAAAATTTCTGGAATTGGACAATAGCATGGGGGTAGGGTGTACTTCTCAAACATGCTTCTAGGTACGATTTGCCTACAGTCTGGTTAATCAGTTTGCCAAGAGGCACCATACTGAGCTGACTGAGTACGTATTTCTGGCTTTTATTCTATAACTGTGCACCTGACTTAGGCAATCCAAGACCACCATAGTAGATTTTCAAGAGATAGTGATGATTGTGTTTTTCAACACAGGAGGCACTAGACAATGTAACAAAGATGAGTATAGGAAATGTTTCCAGGAATGGGAGAAGTACTGGGGCAAGTGTATAGCATTGCAAGTATTTTGAAGGTGACTAAAAGGGAATTGCTGCAAGTTTTATAACAATTTTTGGTCCCACCTTGTACAAGAAGCAACTTGAAAACATAATAGTGTTTGAAGGGAAAATGAGAGAATGATGTAATTTAGGGCAGAAAAATAAACCGTTGAATCTGAACTTGCTTTACGATTGAACACATTTTTTGATGTATAGGTATGTGTGGGTCTGAATCAAGAAGCTTAGGAAAGCAAATGGGTAGGATAGGACATGCAGAATTCAGGGATAAGAAACTCATCTCGTGATGAGAAAACAAGTACAGTGATCCCTCGCTATATCGCGCTTCGCCTTTCGCGGCTTCACTCTATCGCGGATTTTATATGTAAGCATATTTAAATATATATCGCAGATTTTTTGCTGGTTCGCGGATTTCTGAGGACAATGGGTCTTTTAATTTCTGGTACATGCTTCTTCAGTTGGTTTGCCCAGTTGATTTCATACAAGGGACGCTATTGGCAGATGGCTGAGAAGCTACCCAACTTACTTTTCTCTCTCTCTCTCTTGCGCTGACTTTCTCTGATCCTGACGTAGGGGGTGTGAGTAGGGGGGCTGTTCGCACACCTAGACGATACGGACGCTCGTCTAAAAATGCTGAAAGATTATCTTCACGTTGATAACTTCTGTGCAGCTGCTTTGTGAAGCGACATGCTGCACGGTGCTTCGCATACTTAAAAGCTCGAAGGGCACGTATTGATTTTTGACTGTTTGTTTTTCTCTGTCTCTCTCTCTCTCTCTCTCTCTCCCTGCTCCTGACGGAGGGGGTGTGAGCTGCCGCCTTCAACAGCTTTGTACCGGCGGTGCTTCGCATACTTAAAAGCCAAACAGCCCTATTGATTTGTTTGCTTTCCTCTATCTCTCTGACAGTCTGTGCTCCTGACGCGCACTCCTTTGAAGAGGAAGATATGTTTGCATTCTTTTAATTGTGAGACAGAACTGTCATTTCTGTCTTGTCATGGAGCACAGTTTAAACTTTTGAAAAAGAGACAAATGTTTGTTTGCAGTGTTTGAATAACGTTCCTGTCTCTCTACAACCTCCTGTGTTTCTGCGCAAATCTGTGACCCAAGCATGACAATATAAAAATAACCATATAAACATATGGTTTCTACTTCGCGGATTTTCTTATTTCGCGGGTGGCTCTGGAACGCAACCCCCGTGATGGAGGAAGGATTACTGTATCTTCCAAACTGAGGCTTTTTGTTTATGTGTACATGATGAATAGAAATGCACATACAGTACCAGCATTTCCATTGCACTTTATTTCTGTAATGAATATAAATGTAATCTCCTGGCTTTTCTTCAATTCATATGTTTTGGTAGGACTGAATGTGTGTAAAATAAGCAAGAAGTTTTCATTGTAACTATAATCAATGCTAAATATTTTACTAGCATAGGATATTATTTTACAGTTTGATAGTAAAATTAGAAAGAACAACCATCTATGATTTGTAATCCAGCTAAACACAATATAAAAAAATAAAAATTAATTGCTCATGAATAATGTATTAAAACTATGCAATCAAGATGGTCATTGTTTTATCTTAAAAAAATGCAGTTTTAAAGCAAAAATATCCAAAGATAATTAGATTACTTTTTAAAATAAAAATGTAATCTTTACTCAGTAACAGTCCTTTGTGTGTGCTGCACAGCAAATACATTAAAGTGACCAAAAAAACTCCCTTCTGTACCTCAGTTGCCTCAAGACATTGCTTTCTTGTCCTGAAATGATGTAAATATGTTAATGAGTTTTCATATCATTTGACTTTCTAAAAATTGCCTTTTTGGAGGGAGCCCCAGATTTGCAATTGTAATCTGAATCCATATACAGTATACGTGTGTGTGTGTGTGTGTGTGGATATGGGTGTAGGAAGGAAGTGTGGCATGTAAATTAGTGCTGCTGCTTCACTCTTTCAGGGTTGTAGGTTTGAATCCCAGCCTGGAATAGCATGTGTGTAGCATCTGGTATCTGGATTTTTCTTCAGGTACTCTGGCTTAGCTTCCACATCAAAAACATGCAGGCTAGTTAAAAAGAAACTCTTACATGACCACGACCTGCTGTTCTCTTTAAGTGCAAGCTTATGGCTACACCAGAAGTTATATCAGATTTTCGCCTTTACATGCTGTGCCGATCTCCCAATCTTCTCGTAAGTGAAGACGACATTGATGCTGGGAAAATAAAATCTGGTAATCAGAATAAAATAATAATAGTGACAGCAACAAATTGAAAATCAAAATTAACCACAGAACAACTAGTTTAGTCTCCAGCACCCGTCATTTCCCCTTTTTTTTCTACAAGAGTTAATTTAAGGATATACCCTTTCTGATTACTAGTGGTGTTGTCAGATTAATTTGTTTTATTGAACACTGAAGATACAAAAAATCTAATTTTATCTACATTAAGAATATCTATATACACTGATGAGAGCAAAATAAAGAATCATGTCAACAGTATACACTAATGAATAAAGACATGCTTGTCTAGTATCTGATTAAAGATAAACCGTTTTGCCATGTCCGACCCCTTCTGAGTTTTGAAAAGATTGCTTTATTAGATGTGTCACTCTGTACAACTTGTCAGTGAATAAAAGCACAACTTGAAAAGCAAGTAATTCCCGGGGAGACACCAGTGAACAAATCGCCCTTGATTATTTTGGGCAGCCTACTTTCTGCTATGTGCTCAGCAATTAAGAGCAGGCTATGCAACCTCTTTGCAGGACATTTCATTCTACACTTTAAACTGTATTTTCTAAGTTTTATGCTTTTTTAAGTTTTCATATGTCTTCATGTATTAACCTTTTCCTAAGAAGAAAGTACAATATTGCAATTAGCAGCACACACAGGAGTGGCTGAGAGAGAGGTTGTGCAGGACAAAGTCATATCACAACCCAGAAAGTTATATCTGCTGCTGTCTAGTGTTTGATTATCTTCAGTGATGAGGAAGAGTTGGCAGTTTAAAATTCCAACATTGTGAACTGGCATCCCACAAGAGACAGTGGGGGTGTCAATCCTCAGCGATTCCCGACTGATGACAAATATGAGGGCCAAACTTAACACCATAATTTAAACCAGTCAATATCAGATCTACTGCACTTAAGCTGATATTCTCAGTTTATACACACATACTTTGTGCTCCTTCCCATGTGCTTGTGCAGTTAGTTAATGCAGATTTAACAACTGATTGTAAGAGGTTGTCATGGTCAAGGAGCAAATTATATTGATTTGGGCAGCTTCCTCTAAGGAGTGCCAAAATGATCCTTTCCTCAAAAAGATGCCAAGTTAATGGGAGGACAATGAATGAAATATGATGACGATAATTTTAGTCCCACAAACTGATAGCTGCAAGATAAAGCTGTCCATTTTATTCAGACCCTAGCAGGTTTGCCTGGCTCTTTAATAATCAATAGGTCTGATAGGCTTAGAGAGATACCTGTGCCTAGCTGGGGATCCCTGGGAGCAACACCTCAGGGGTTTAATAAGGTTAAGCCCAGTCTTAAAAATACCTTCCAGGTTACCCCAAAAGTACTTCATGGCTGGGACTTAAAATGACCTCTTTGTCTTAGAGGCAAGGGCTCAACTGGAAGTGGTTAGTATGGATTGACAGAAAGGTATACAAGATAAGAAGATGTGTAGGATTGTGCTTGTCCTTAAAAAAATGCCACCATTGTTAATGAAAATGCACTGCCTTTTTCACTGCCTGGCATAATCAACGCATCTACTAAGCTATGGGAGCCACATTTACAGTCATCACAACTTCTTGAGAATGTTCATACCAATAATGGTCAGTGCTACTGTAAGTCGGTTTTTATTTTTATAATAACTGGTTCACAGACAGTAATTGTAAAAGAATGAACAAGCAATCTAAGCATATTAATATTGTGTATAGACTATTGTGTATTTTGTGGATTTCATTTGGCTTATAGGTAATGATCAACAGATCAAGATTTTTTAGTGTCAAAGTTAAAAAAAACATCCTTGCAAAGTGGTCTAAATTAATTACAAATCTAAAACACAAAATAATTGATTGTATAATCACTCACTTAATAATGTTGTGATTGGGTAATTGCTCTTCAGAAGGTCAGATGTTTTATTCACTTCACCAAACATGTACAAATATGTATATTTTCTTCAAATAAATATTTATGTTTTAGGTGTACATAATTAATATGCTGCGGTGGTCTGGCGCCCTGCCCAAGATTGGTTCCTGCCTTGCGCCCTGTGTTGGCTGGGATTGGCTCCAGCAGACCCCCGAGACCCTGTGTTCGGATTCAGCGGGTTGGAAAACGGATGGATAATTAATATGAATTTATGAAGTAAAGATATGCAATAAACACATTTTAATTTTGTTCATTTTACATTAAGTTATTGGATTTAACAGAACAGTTACCAATTAAATAAGTTTGGGTGATTCAAATAAGTTACATTAACATTCTTTATTCCACAGCAGTTATAATAACTAATTTGGCTAATGTTGGATCAAACACAGTGATCAGAGTTTTAATTACTTGATTAGTTTACATGAAATTTTTAAACTTGATTTTCTCCAACAAATTATTTCTTGCAGGTACAGTTAAGTTGTGTTTACTTAAAAAAATAAAAAAAGTTTCTGTAGGACATGTCATGTCATTTTGCAACCCGACTAATCCAGACCAGGGTCATGGAGTGCTTGAGCCTATCCCATTTAGAACAGGGTGCAAGGCAGGAACAAACCTTGGACAGGGCACCAGTCCATCACTGGATGAATATACACACCAACCACACACTAGGGGCAATTTAGTGTCATCAGTTCACCTAACCTGTATGTCTTTGAACTGTGGGAGGAAACCTTAGCTCCCAGAGGAAACACATGCAGACCTGGGGAGAACATGCAAATGCCATACACGGAGGTCCCCAAATATAAAGCCTGGTCTCCTTACTGTGAGGCAGCAGCACTACCACTGTGCCACCATGCCACTCTTTTTGGAGGACATTTATGTAAACAATTTAAGTACACTGAGCATCAATTGCCAGTTACAATCACATCAAAATAGTTGAGCTGATACTAGTAAAAACACCTGATATGTAATTATATATAAAGTACATACTGTGTGTGTATACTGTATATATATATATATATATATATATATATATATATATATATATATATATTTATATATATATATTTAAATATATGTAGATTTACATGAATACATTTTGTGCAACCACTTAATATAAAAAATCAGTTTCAAAAATCCATATTTTTCATGTGCACTGTAACTTTGTCTCCAGAAACATTAATTCAAGAGATATACAGTATCCTTGGAGTTGTCGTCATAAATAATTTATTATTTATTTCACACAATGTTTTAATGGTCATTGAAGGTACAAAAATCTAATTGTATCTACATTTAGACTATGAATTTAATGATGATAACAGTAAAAAGGAACTTGTGAGTATCTGCTAATTAATAATGATCTGTATTTGATTACAGATAAATCATTTTGTATTAATCGGTGCAACCTCTCTGTAAATAAAAGCACAACCAGAGTAAACTTGTAAACTAGGGAATGATATCTGCCTCATACAATGATGAATAAATAAACAGTAACATTACTAATGAATAGAATAAATAAAGAAAATAATTAAATACAGCAAGATAATGAAGACCATACATATCTAATATCATCCCACCTCATGTGATCAAACTCACACATCCAATCCTGTCTACTTTTGACCCCTACCCCATGTCTCACAGATAGGAACAGTTGTCAGCATCTGGGTAAGATGCTATGAGGCTCACTTTCATATGGAGTCACTATGATTGATCTTTGCAATCTGTGGGTCATGTACTGTAGGGTCCTGAAACATTGACAGCCACCTTCTGAAATAATGAGTATGACCAGTACCAGAAGCATTAGTGGTGCCTGTTTGAGCATGGCGTCTCTCCTCATTTTTGATAATTGGTAAAGTGACAAAGTGAAACTACCAGTTGTTATCAGTATTGCAAGCTGCTGAATGTGCAGACAAACCCTCTTATTAACAAACTCTGAGAGCAGGTGTCCAGATATGGAGAAAGTACAGCTTAACCAGAAAAAGAAATACCATTCTACAGTGGGAAAGGCAGATACAGAGCAGCTGGGCTTCAAAATAAAGGGGCAGTGTTATGCATCAGGCCAAGGTAGGAAAATCTCCACTAGCTGAATAAGATAATTGCCCACTAGGAAGCACTAGTGCCATGATCTTAATGGTATTGTCTCTGAGATTATATTGTGAAGGGCACATTATGGTGAAAGGGGCCTCATGGCATTGCAGATGGCAGAGGTATGTTCCACATGCTGATGTAGACTATTGTAGAAGGAAGGCAGCTGAGGAAAAATATGGCTGCCTGTCCCATCAGTTTATAAAACGGAGACCAGGGGCCTCATGCATAACGCCATGCGTAGAATTCACACTAAAACATGGCATATGGACAAAACCGGAAATGTACGTATGCACAACAAAATCCAGATGCATAAATCTGTGCGTATGCCAACTTCCATGTTCTTCTGCTCCATAATTCCCAGTCAGCGTGAAAAGTAACACTCGTGCACAACCCTGTCGCTCCACCCTGACTCCTTCCAGAATTATGCCTCTTTGAATATGCATATCAATATAGATAGCCCCTTATGTTTTGCATTCTGTGAAAAGACAATGCCAAAAGCACAGGGAAAAAGAAGAATTTCAACGAAATACCAAGTAGAGGCAAGGAAAAACATACTATTTGTTGGTTTAAGCAGTGATAGATAGATAGATAGATAGATAGATAGATAGATAGATAGATAGATAGATAGATAGATAGATAGATAGATAGATAGATAGATAGATAGATACTTTATTAATCCCCAAGGGGAAATTCACATACTCCAGCAGCAGCATACTGATAAAAACAATATTAATTAAAGAGCAATAAAAATGTAGCGCAAGTTAAAAAAAATGCAAGGTGGAGAGTGTAAGGCAGGTATAATAGACAATAATCTTGTATAGTGTTACCATTTACCCCCCCTTATAAACAATGTATAAACAACAAAAGAAAGTTGATCGAGTGACAGAGTGGCGGAGAAACTCTAAAGTTCAAGTCCAGAAAGTCGCACAGTGCCCGAAATAAATAAGAAGTGGTCAGATATAAAAGTTGCTGTGAAAAGGTGAGTCGTAGCCCACCGTCTGAGTGTCATATGGAAGCGTATTAGAGTACAGAGAAAAGAAAAAAAACAGGGACACAGTGTGAAAAAAAGGTTGAAATGTCCACTTTAATCAAGGAGTTTATTTTGTCATTAAAGTATTACATCATAAACTTCATCTTAAAATCGTTTAATTTAATAGTTTCTCAAATCCCATAACTAAAGTAGCACATTTAATGCTTTGTATTCTATGTACTTTTATGAGTGTGAATCAGTACGTGCTTCTTAACTCTTTTAGGGCAGATGTTGACTTTTGTCGAAATTCAGGGGAAGAGGATGGTAATCAGCTGTAAATTGTGACAAAACTCGCCCTTACTTTTTAGTTCAACTATCTTTGCTTGAAGGAAAGTTATTTTGCTTTGTTGATTTGACTTTGATTCCCTGCACATGCATGAGATGTGAAGAGAAAACCTCTGGTGAGACTAAAGCATATGTGCAAAGCAAAATAATCCATGGACGTTTTACGTATTATCGCTGAATCGCAATCTGACTTTTCGGAGTCTGAGTTTGATGCAAGTGATTTGGAGATATATATCGAAAATGAAAGTGAGGTACCAGCCTATTGGTCCCCAGCTGATCATGGTACTGAACACGTTCTTGGAGATGATACTCTTACAGCAGCGTTCGCCTTGGAGGACCACCACTTGTGATGACGAGAGGTACAAACCATATTGCATCACACTGCGACTGCTACCGTCGCCCACCTGTTGTGCGAAGACATAGAGAGGTAGCCGGCGCGCCATGCATTCCTGCTGGCTATCAAGCTGCCACTGCACAGCCAATGCTACCAGAGTTGCCGAACAGGCGCCAACAGAAGCCACAGCATGTAGCAACGGATGTTTTTTGTTGATTTATGTGTGCAACTAGTGCATTGTGTGCTTTTCAGGAAACTTAGTTTCTTGGAAAAAATATTCAGCCCTCAAAGAGTTAAACGGTCTTTCTCTTACACTGACAGGACACAGAACATATTACATTCATGATGTTACAGCTCTCTGAGCAATTTAAATACTAAGATTTATACTTGATTCATGATGACAGAAATTAAAGCATGTATAAAACATTGAGACACGTTGGTGCAGTGGTGGTGACAAGTTGGCACCCCTTCCAGAGATTGTTCCTGCCTACTGCAAGATGCTTGCTGCCCCGTGCATGACCCTCAATAAAATAATTTATTGCAGCAGTACTGTCTCTTTCAAACGTACTAATCCCTGATTCCTGTACTTCCTTTTCTTTCGTATCTGTATAATATAATATATATACAGTGGAACCTCGGCTTGCGAGCATAATTTGTTCCGGAAACATGCTCGCAATCCAAAGCACTCGTATATCAAAGCAAATTTCCCCATAAGAAATAATGGAAAATCAGATGATTCGTTCCACAACCCAAAACTATTCATATAAAAATGATTAATACAAAATATAAAGTAAAAATACATAAAACAAATTAACCTGCACTTTACCTTTGAAAAGAATCATGGCTGATGTGAGTGAATTTCTAAACTCTTTTGGGATTCCACCCAATGGGACGACACGCGGAAGAGTGTCCCAAAGCAACTGTAGGCTCCCAAGCGCTGTAGCAGTTCGCCGTAAAAGAGAATCCGAAAAGATCTGCTATAAGACATGCTATAAGTGCCTGCCATTGATGGGTGATACAAGGAACATTATAAATGTGCAGGGCACAGTATTACTTGGCCACAAACCTGGCCCCAACCTTGCCTGACTGCTGTGTCGGTGTATAGGAGAGTGGCAGATCCTGCTACAATAAATAACTGTGCTGTTCCTGTTTCAAGATGAATAAAGTTGGTGTTGCTAAAGTATTGAGACTCAGCTTCGTGTTTTGGGGTGCAAGACAAGAGACTCACACGTTACAACACACACACGTGGTCACAATGCTATAGTAAACAATATACGCTCGTATGGATGTTGAATATATGAGTGAGGCACGCCAACTGAGCCCGAGAATGGGAAACGATTGCCCACAATCCTGCAGCGAGAGAGAGAAGAACCATCAGCTCAGTTGTGATCACGTGACGCTCGGCAGAGAAAGCATATACATTGTAGCAGTTAAGGCTTTTGTCCACCTCTTGAACCCTCAGGTACCACTCTAGACACCAGGTAAAAGTATAACTAATATTTATTTTATTATTATACCATGCACCAAGCACCCTCCACTCCACACTCATATACAATAAACTCTTCAATAAACAATACTCTCTCCTCCTCGCCCAGACACTTTGCCACCCTACCTCCCAGCTCAGCTCAGTGTTCTGGGCTTCCCACAATCCTTTTATAGCCCCTGACCCGGAAGTGGTTCCTGGCCAAACCCACAAGTCCGTTTTCCTTCCGGATCAGGGCAAAAAGTCCTCTTCTTCATCCCGGGAGCACGTCGCTTCCTCCGGTCACGTGACCGTGACGCACTCCCGGGTTATAGGGCACGCAAGAGCCCACTAGGCCCCCTACAGCGACTCCCGGTGGCCCCCAAGGTATCCAGCAGGGCTGTGTGTATAAACTACAGAGTCCATGAGGCCCTGCTGGAAGTCGGGGCACCATCCTGCATGTCCCGAGGGCTCCTCCTAGCGGCCTGGGGGTGGCGCCCGGAGTCCATAGCCGGTCGTCCATCACAACATACTACTCATATTGCAAGACCTCGCTCATTTATCAAGTCAAAATTTATTACAAATTTTAGCTCGTCTTGCAAAACACTCGCAAACCAAGTTATTTGCAATCCAAGGTTCCACTGTATTTTAATGCAATTCATCTTTAAAATGATATTGTATGTTACAATGAGATTTAATATGCAAATCCTCCATAAAATTATTTTCATATAAAATGCTAAAATGACAACAACAATAATAATAATAATAATAATAGGATAAAAAACAGTGAAAAATATACAATATAAAAGCATAAGTGGCTCAGGTTGTGCAATATTACAACTGTAATACAAGTTTACAGTGAGGCAATTGTACTTATAAGTACAAACAGTTCTACCGAGAGCACTTGATGGACTGATTGAGTATATAGTTATAGTTCTTGAGATGAAACAGTTTTCTGAACTACGAGGTCAGTACAGGAAAGGTTCTGAAGCGTTTGCCGAATGGGAAAAGTTCAAATAGACTGTGCGCATGGCTGAGGCGCTCTTGACACAAGCTGCCATAGAGCTTTCCGATCAGCTGCTGTAGAACTATGATTCCACACAGTGGGTGGTGACACCGCTAAAGCTGCTATAGTATTTGGAACAGTTTGGCCATCAGAGCTATTATAGTTTTGACTTTTTTTTGCTAGTTTTTATTTTTATATTACTTCAGGTCTTAATTTTAGTTTTAATTTAGTTTTAGTTAGCCTTCATGCCATATTTTTAGTTTTAGTTTAGTTTTTATTTCACAAAGTCATTTTTATTTTATTTTTATATATATTAGTTTCAGTTTTAGTTTTAGTAATTATAGTATGGTTCAAGCAATTTTGTGGAGGTTAATTTTGTGCCCCAATGAGAGAACTGTAGACTTAATAATTTTGGAAATAACATTTATTTAATGTCAGTAGAAACCTATACGTATGTCCTGTTAAAAAACAAACAAAAATAAACCCAGATACTGAATTTGAACTGACTGTGGAACACACTGCAGTTTTGCATGCAAAATAGTAATGCTAATTTAAATGGTATAATTGAAACAACAAATGCTTCTTTCTCCTTTGCACAATTTACTAAAGCCCCACCAGAACAGTGATACAAAACAGCCTGACTGATTCAATTATACATCTTTCTGTTAATTTTCAAGAAAACTCTGTGCTCTAGAGAAGTGGTCATTCTGTTTCGCAATCCAGATGACAACTGTCCACAAACTGAGAATATGCGTTCAACAAATGCTTGTGAGGCCGGGGCACACACAAGGTCCAAAGCCACAGGGCTAAGTTTAGGATACACAGCCACCCTGGCTTGCCAGAACTGAAGAGGATTTCCAGTAAAATCCCCCTGCCTAACCTCCTCCTGATATTTCTGCATTTCATGTGGAGCACTTTCAGATGGCCAAGGCTGGTTTTCAGGGTTTAAGCTAATTATTTTATTAGCCAAGTACTTATATTTCTGAAGGACTGTGATATTTGCTGAAACTGCTACTGTCTGTGTAGACTCATCTTGTTGTGCTTCTATGGTGTGATTGTGTTTCGCTGCCTCAGTCAATACAAATAACTCTGCTGTTCTTTTCAAAGATATTAGTTCAGGAGACTGTAGGGTTAGAGAGACAGTTGGATCCATTAGACATGCGGCTGCAGGGACTGGATCAAATTGGTCACTAATGGGATCTAATAGACATGTAAAATGTTGGCGCAAACACTTGAGAAGAGCTTGTGCCAAATTTTTCTCTCCACTAGTTGACTGGAGATGTGCCTCCAGGTTTAGTAGGGAAGGTATCACCTCTGACAGAGACTGGCTATCTGTTTGAAGCTGATCTGTGTGCATGCCAAATGGCTCCAATACTTCAAGTTGGTTTTCCAACTTGGCCCAATCACTGGTCAACAGTGTATCTATCCTGAGTTCATCAAGAACCTCTTTAAGTGTAGCTTTAGTTTCCAGAAGTCGCTTCAGCATGTCAAGTGTACTGTTCCACCGTGTGGGGCAGTCACGAATCAGTGTTCAGCCACACCTTTAGAAACAAACAGAGAATAATGTTATTCTAATGAAAAGGTAAGAAGTTTAAACAAAATAATCACTTATTCCTAGTGCATCATAGAAAAACTAAATGATAATTTTGGTCAAAGCCACTATTACCACTGTGGTTGCAGGATTTTCTTTTGTTCAGTTTCACAGTCAAAGAGTCATCTTACCTCTGTAACTGATCTCATTTAATAAGCTGGCCTTATTTTCTCTTCTCATATTCAGAAAAGCTTTAAAGTGTGATTTTTTAAAATAAAATATTTAGAAATATTGGATTTTTCTGTAGTACAAATGGTCAATTCTTTGTGATTTTCCAATTAATTTGTTCTTTTTCTGTCTAGTTTACTCCCTTAATTGTACCATGATAATAAGCAGACACCGGGGCAAACAATGTTGAATGCTAAAAGGCTGTCTGCCTGCCACAGCTTTTCCAACAACAGTAAATAATGGAATACATAACCAGAAAAACTGGAAATAAAAAATTATGACAATGATAAAATTCTTATAAACCAAGATAAAAAGAAATTAAATTATTACTGTGTACCATACTATGTACCAAAGCCTGATGCAGTCTAATAATAATTTTCCAAATTTAGTTTTATAATTTGTATATTGACACCAAATCTGGAAAATAACTGCTCAATTAGTCTAGGAGTTCAATTAAAAACAAAACATGGCTGTAATGAAAAACTGCAGTCACATGGCGTTCCCAGGATTGAGTTTGAGAACAATTTGTCTATGGGATTACTTACTAAATATATTGTAACTCAGATTTTTAGATAAAGACAAGCCTGTTGTCAAGTCAGTTAGTATTATAAAACAGGCTAAAGTCACACCTTTTAATCATTTGCTCATTTGCTACCGAAGATTTCCTGACAGAATGAATAAGGTTCCTGGCTTTGTTAACAGCAGAACTGGCTCCTGATTGTTTCATGGCATCTTTCAATGCAAGCTGAAGAGTGTGTGCCATATCAAGGCATACGTCGAAACCTGGATATGTCTCCGTCTTGAAAGAAGTCAGTTGATTCTCTTAAGTAATCAAATAATCACAGTTCAGCTTAATGTGTTTTAGGAAATGTTTTTTCTTGGTTCAATTTTGTCTTTTCTCCAATGTAGATTTTATGTATATTATTTATTACATGTTATTTAATTTTATATATTTGTTTTTTTTCAGTCTTGTAAAAAACTTAAAGCTGCATTGAATCATTTGAAATAAATAATAGTTTTTATAATTTATTTTACAGACAGCCTCCAGAATCATTTATTAAGTTTAATCTATAAATATAACACTACAAAAGAAATCATTTTTAAATATGATAATTTATTACTATTTTACCAAGACTAATTAAAATGTAATGTGCTGTATAAATGTGCTAATGTGTTATATTATTACAAAATACAACAGACTAGAGAGACAATGGATACATATTGGATGGTTTGCTGACCATTTATCATACATACCACAATCTTGCTACCTGAAACAAAAAGTATCAAGCAGAATATGCCGAGCTACTTAGCCAATATTTTCAACTTACCTTGATCAGAGACGCTCATCTCTTCTTCCTCTATATCCGAGTCCGACTCAGATTCAGTTGAATCCAGCTTGATGAACTGCTGTGCAGAATATTCTCCTTGCCTCCGCACTTTCCATAGTATATCTATAACTTTGACTATGTTTAATCCATTGTCTGTCACTATAATCATAACCTTGTCTTCTGTTATGTCCCATTCATCCAGAGTACTGTCGATAGCGTTTGCCAAAGCTTGTCCCGTATGTGGATGACATATGCATCGTAAACTTAAAGCATGCTGTGCTTGGTTTGTTGGTGAATGATAAAAGCATGCAGAAATTCCCAAAAACAAAGCCGTCAGACCCTTTTTACTCCATCCGTCTATACAAAGGGTTAGTTTCCGAGCTTGTTGGACCATTTCTTTGATACGCTGTGTTGCTGTATTCATTTTATGTACGATGAGCGCATTTATTCGTGCAGCACGTGGCATGCTAAATTTGGGATCAAGAGATTTTCTGAATGAAGGCATGTCACACAGCTTAGTAGACATGCCAGTTTCAATAAACAAGTTTACTTGGGCATCTTCACGTTTTTGGTGTTCAGCTGAGTTTGTTCCCCAATTTGCTGTCCTCTGCAAACACGATATTAATGTCTGCTGTCTTGTATGATATGTACTAGAACTTGCATGTATACTCAAATTGCACTCGCTTTTCAGCCTTTCTTCTTGTTTACCCAGAAATATGTCGTAGGCTAAGTTGTGATAGCTATTTAGGTGCACTTTAAGGTTTGTTGGGTTTTTACCTTTAATCTGTACAGCACACAACGCACCCTGCTCCAACACTATGCACTTACTGTTGTTGCTTTCAGCATTATATTCGAAAAACTCCCATACAGCGCTGTGTTGTTTTCTTCCGGACATGTTGATCGCTGATACTCTCTGGTCAGATAAAGTTTATATACTGAATTTCACCACCTAAAGGGCAGGACTGGAAGTTTATGAAAATGCAAAAATAAATTCTGCCGCGTTCTTTCAGACATGATCACAAAAACTGATTTTTTTTTTTAGAAGTTATTATTTTATTTCAGTTAGTCTTTTAAGCTACTGTAATCGTTTTGTATTGTTTTAGTTTTTCATCTCAGTTTTGTTATTTATTTTAATCCATTAATAGTTTTTAGTCTTCGTTTTGTTTTAGTTTACGATTATTACCTTGTTGGCCATTCTGTGCACAATTATATGGTTGCGGGTTGATTACAATCAGATGCCTTAAACTAATACAATATGCGGTTAATTTCAGTGAATTTGATAAAGCTGCATGTGAATCTAAAAAAATAAAGGAAAACCACACAGGAACAGTAGCATTGCTTTGATGCTGGGTGCCGCCAGTTTGCAAAACTGAACGGAGAACTTGCATATGCAAGGCATTGACCTGGAGTGACAATGTGTGTGGCTTTACGCCAAGGTTAGTTTTTATACATCCCGATGTGAGCTTTGAAACGGGCATGCGCAACGTTTTTGTGCGTATGCACCATTTATATGAGGCCCCAGGAGTGTAGGGGAAACAGGAATCACATAATCACTGAATGGTGCTGTAACTAGGTGGTCCCAGTAATGTACTGTAAATCTGCAGTTAAAGGAGAGCATGGGTTGCACTGGACAATCCACTGTGGTGTATAAAGTTAGAACAGGACAAAGAGAACAAGGAAGAAAGAAGCAGATGACAGAAAGATTGACATCTTTCCCCACTTACAACCAATGTGCCGTTACATATGCAAGTCCATACACACAAGTGCACGTAGGCCCTACCAGAACATCATGGTGTTTATTGGCTGTGTATTAATTCTTTGTGTTTATTTAATAAAAAGCCTTTACCTTTTATACTGCATATTGCTTCTCTGGCAGATTTACTTTGTTTCTGGGTTGTACTCAGAAATTTCACTTGTCACAATAAATATAACCACTTGGAAATTTGTAGTGTTTAATTAGTCCAAAGCATGGATTCAGGGCTCTGGGCTCTGGTCTGTGGCATGGCTGTATCTGTGCAAGTCCTTCATCCAACTGAACAAAAGGAACCGTCTTAAGTCAGGAATCCAGTAATAGAACAGAAGATCTTTCACAAATCGTGCACTCTTCCACTGTTTAGAATTTCTTTTCAAGCCACCTTTGACCTCATTCATAACACAGTCACATGTTTTGAAAGTCAGCACACAGAACAAAACACTTAGGGCTTCTATAAAGCTCCAGCTTTCTCAAGAATGAGAAAGTATTGGCCTAATAAAATCTGTCAGAACTAAATATTTCTTTGAATGAATGGAATTGCAATATGTTTAAATCACTTCAGTCCAATAAAAGAGAAACACAAGTAATGAAGATTGCCAACACATTGTCCAGGTTAACCACTGACCCGTGAAAAAAGAAACATCATAGCTTTCGGTGTCTCATCTGGATCATATAATTAACAAGTGGAGCAAGACATCGTGTTCAGACTATCTCTAGGTCTTGAGGGCAGGCCGAAAGCAGAATGCAAGTTAATTAAATTAGATATTACAGATGTGTAGAAAATCAGACACAGAAATCCAGTTGCCACTTTCCTCTACTCGGTCCTAATTAGAAGCAGAACACCTTCTTTTCATATGTAGCTACATAAATGTCATTATAGAAAATATTTAATTATGTATTGCTTAGCAAAACTGTCCTAATATATTTTATGAATGTATCTAAAGGATTTTTTAATCATATACAGAGATAGCAATGCAGCACTGTTTCCTGTGATATGATTAGGTAAGTATTTGTGTTGTAAACTAGACTATATTTAAGATTACTTTAACTCCTTAGGGGTTTCTGGCTCTATTGGAGAATTACATACCCCAAAAAAATAAACGGCTATTATTCTCTTTATGTAATAAAGGAGCTGCAAATGGCTCAACAGTAGTGAGTATAAATACTACAAATTTTAAAAGAATGTCTTTATATGAATAAAAACTTTGTTTACACCAATATCAACTGAATAATACATAATAAATAAATTGATGCTTTAGGGATTTCCTGCCAAAAAACTGGATTTTATGGTGCACAACCTTGGAATCAAGTTTCTTTTGTGCCCCAATCTGTCAGCCATCAAGTTTAGGTGTCATATTCCATAGCATTGCAAAGTTGTACTGTTTGGTACAGGATGTCCCACTTTTTTGAAACAGTTAATCTCTTGCACCAAAACAATCTCTTAAAAAAATATTTTTTTATTTCATAGAAAAACAATATATATATATATATATATATATATATTGTGGTGGATGACTGTGGCCCTTGCCCGGCCAGGACACCCTGATTATGGAAAGACTAGGGCAGAGAGTATTTCCAGGACAGTTTCTCCCCCAGACCAACAGAGGGCAGCCGCCTTGGTCTCCAGTGGGGCTATGGGTCATGAGCATGGGAGCTCAACCCTGCTCAGGCCCATGGCCAACGCCAGGAAGCGCATGAATGTTTTCAGGACCCTATTTGGCCGCACTTCCGCCACACCCAGAAGTACAGCCAGAAGAAGCTCGTTGGGCGCCTGGAGTCCTTCCAGGTTCCCTATAAAAAGTGGCCAGTCACCAGAGGTCATGGGCCAGAGTCGGGAGGAAGAGGACAAAAACTGAGGAGGAGTGAAGACGGAAGGATTGGCGGAAAAAAGGGATTGTGTTGGGCTCTGTGTCTTGTGTGCTGTGTAAGACAAACTGGATAAATAAACTGTGTGCTGTGTGGCAATTGGTGTCCTGCCTGTTTGTGTTGGGGTTAGGGCGGCTGTATGTGCCCTGGGCATCACAATATACTGTATATATTAGGCCTGGGAAAGTTAAAATGTTCATTTTTGCGATTAATGATGCCTTATAATGCATTAAAAAATATTGTCGCATACAGGGTTGGCAATCAAGGCAGTGCTTTGGTCAGGGCAGCATTTTCATGTAAATTTTTTTTTTTTTAACATTACAATACAATTATGCAAAATGGTTAAGTATGTGCCAAGAATTACATACACATCCAGTACCGTATTTACATATTACTTTTCATTTAAAGATTTAAAATGTTGTATTGCATGGTTCACAATGATATGCAACATGTTAATACATAGCACCAGTGTTCATTTTCTTGATTTGTACATATTGACATAGCAGGGGAGTGGGAGGCAAGGGAGTGGGAAGGGGGAGTTTATGGCAGTCCTGGTGCAATAGAGAAAAGTTGGGAAGGTAAAAATTATACTTTCATTTCATGTTTCAGTAAGAAGATTGAACCAATATTATATCACATAAATCTGCTATTAAGAAAGACAGTCTATAGCAGACCAATGCCTAATTACTTCATGGTTCTGAATTTGTGCACTCCATAATTAAATTTTAATAGCATCATTCATAATAAAAATTTTAAATGTATTAGTTTGTGAATGACATACTTGAAACACATAAAACACATAAGTATTCAGTAGCAATATAAAGCTCATTTTGCATTAATTGAAAATTATATACAAGAACATACTTCCAAATTACTAGAATATACCTTACATTTATATGCAAACATGTAGAGTGCAATTAGCAACCAAAAAGAAAGCTGCAGTTTCTGCTACTGGCACGATGCCCCAATGCCAATGTGAGATTGGACAACATGACTGGTCAGTGTCATTTTAAAGGACTGTCCTGTGCAAAAGCGCTATATAAATGTAATGAATTATTATTATTATTATTATTGATGCTATGAATTAATTGTACCGTACAGTATATACTCATGTATAAGTCTGGTCTTGAAACCCGAAAAATCGATCATAAAATGAGACCCCGACTTATACACCCATTCAAAAATCCGACACATTTTTTTTTACATCTTCTTGCCTCCTCCAGTCTCACATCAGTTTCTCAGATGCAATGAATTTTGTTGCTGCACCAGATTGAATGATCGAATGCTCCATCGTAGATAGGGGATGATTTTACAATAAAGGTGTATGAGGGTGTGAGATACAAAAAACACAAATCAGTGCAAACATTGCTTTGGAATAGTTTGGGTATTACCGTGTGGTCACGTTGGCACAATACATAGAAAAAAAAGTCAGTGTGCTCCGTGGTTACTCTCTCAGGTGGGTATTAGCACATCATAATCTCTTGGACCAATAGTGTGACTTTTCTGCATTCAATTTATAGGACTGACATTATAAAATACCAGAAATTATACAGTAAAATCAAGTACCAACTTATCCATGGGAGAACCTATCTGCGAGTATATGTGGTATTTTACATAGTCAGCTTCTAATGAGCTTGGTGGTACTGTTATTTATACACAACATGTGTGTAGTTTATTGAGCCAATGATGTTTGGGAAGCCTAAATAATCAGATGGGTTATTTCTTGTACATTAACACATCTCAGCATTACTTTAGTGTTGAAGATTTACTGACTTAGAATTGGTACTTCTTATAACTGATGATTTTTTATATTATGGAACATAACTTTTAAAACTTTATTATTACTATAGCCTTTTCTTTTGTCTCTCGCTGCCAAAAAAGGCTAAGGGGATAAATGGCATAATAATTTAAATGTGATATATAAATTATTCCTATAATTTATCAATAAACAGTTTTGCTTTTAATCTTTTACCTTTTTAAAATGAACGTCATCTTAATTTAAACAATAGTGTAACTAAGACTGCAACAATATTAGATATGCCAAAAAATATTATCACTGACAAAAAAAGGAGGTAACTAACAACATCATTTAATTGTTGTCTATTTTCAATTGATAATTTAGATTGTAATGCTTTATCATTTTTTTATGAAGATGTAAAATTCATTTAAATGAGAACTTGGCAACATTAGATATGCTACAAAAAACCTGGAAACCTTTCTTTGTGATTTTATTTCTCATCAGACAGGTATTTCATGAACTCTCAGTCCACAACATGGAAAAGGCTAGGACATGTCATTTAGTTGCCTTTGTTACCAAGCACGACTTGCCCTAATCCTGTTTAGTGGACCAGAAAACTGCTCAGATAAGTTTGGAATCTCAGTATAAGCGTGGCTTACTTGCTAAGCGCAATTTGTGGAATAGTCCCCAGGGTCCCAGAGTGCACACCACACATACACCTAAACCAGGTTTTCTGAGCTATCTTTGGGTCACAGATGGCCATCACTGGGTTGCATGCACATGAGACTTGTTCATGGTATAATCTGGGATTAACAGACAAAGACGATTAATACATCTGTGACATGTTGCATACCTTGGCATATATGTGTGCAAATTGCATAATTTAAAAATAAAAGAGAGCAGACAACATGGAAAATTAGGATTTATTTGAAAGATGACATCCTTGGGCATGTAAAAATACCATTATTGCTTTTGACTGACCATTATTGCTTTTGATTGACTTGTAGGTTTATTTTAACATACACCATCAACTTTGACATATGGTAACGTGCTGCCAACAGGACACCTCATGCATAAGTGGCTATAATCAAATACTCCAATAAATAACGTGACATTTGTATTGTGTAGTTTAATTAAAAAATTGCTGTGTAAAAATATTTCTCCTCATTTTTATATTATTTATATTTTCTATTTATAATTATATTTTCTGTTTAAAATAAAACTACTCAATTACTGGTCATTAGTTGGTGCCTTTCATAATGTTTTAGTAATAATGATGTGCTCACTTGTTTCAAGAATCTTGGTAAAGGAAAGGCATACTGTAAAAAGATGCAAAAGTAGTGCCCCATTTGAAATATGCCGCAGCAGAATTTGTTTCGTGACAAATTGTAATTAAGTATCTCATTATTTACCACCTACCTTCATCTAGCATAAATGTAGTTCTTATGTTAAAATGTAACATTAATATGACAGGACTATTAAGTTAACTATAAAGATAAAACACAAAGTTATAATTATATATTGACATGGACTCTATTTTAGCCTACTAATTAGATTAATTGAAAAGTTCTGCTGTGCAGTCCCTTGCAGTTTGTACTAACTATTACAACAATGCTGAGCCTTTGAACTCCAGCTTTGTTTAGTGCGTTTTTTTTTTACACTGCAATTGAGCTCAGAATTGGAAATGTTCTCTTACTAACTAGTCTGCAACTTAATATGCAGATGCAATGTAATGCAAAAAGTTGGTTGATTATGTTTCTAATTTAATTTCTAGAACAGTGGTTCCCAAACTCAGTCCTGGGGACCCACTGTGGCTGTAGGTTTTTGTTCCAACCAACTTCCGTTTTTCATTGGACTCATAGCCTAATTAAGAGAGTCATTATTTCCCAGTTTCTATGTTTTGGAGTCAATGTAGAAATTACAAACTACCAAAGTTTGGTAGATTTTTATTAAAAAGTAATAAGCAGTTATATGGGAATATGTAGTTTTTGTTTAAATCATTAACAATATTTTCAACCCAATTTTCATTCTTAGTAGCCAGGTGTTCTGGTTATTTAATTGATTATTTAATAATTTGCGAGTCTGACACTGAAGTTGTTGCTGCTTTCATCATCCTGGGTGTCTGCTGTGCTGGTTGTTAATTGTCACTATTAGGGTTAAATGAAGGGAGCAAACTACACAAGAAAAAGGGAAAATAAGAGGAAAACAACAAAAGAGAGTTAAAGCATTTATAGCTTTAGAAAAAAATAGAAATATTTCTAAATGTCTTATAAATGTAAAAAACACACTGTTGTGTTTTTCTGAATACAGAATAAGAGAAGAGTAAAAAAGACCAGCTAATTAAATGAGATCAGTTGTTATCGATTATTATCACTGATTGTGAATCTGGTTGGAACAAAAACCTGCAGCCACAGTGGAGTTTGGGAACCGCTGTTCTAGGGATTGTAAAGCGCCTTTTCCATCTCTACCTGCAGTTTTCTGTATTATTTACATTTCTGAGCACATTTAGTTGTTTTGGAGTTCTTTTTTTTTATTTTTGAATGTTGCCTTTCCAAATTTTTTTTATCATGTTGTTGGGTTAATCCTCATTTAAGCGCTAGTTGAAGCATGTAGGTGACTAAGCTGACTGTATTGGTGCAGCGGTGAATAAGCTCAGTATATTATAGGATTTTTTTAGGTCCCGCTATTGCGTTTTTTATTACAAGATATTTCCTCGGTTTTGTTTTCCTGCAGCTGCCACAGTCTAGGAGATTGAGTAACAAATTTTCCATGATTGTGAATATTCTTTTTTTTATTTTTATGTACCAGCTGGCTATGCCACTAGTTTCTGCATGACTCCTGCAGCAGACTGCCCTAGTACCTATGGGTCGAGGAGTAGAAAATGAGGTGTTATTCTAAACTGTTTCGGAAATACCCTGAACAAAAGCTGACATTATCCATTCATCACACAGCCTATAGATGGCACAATGTATAGTCACTTACCACATAACATAACAATTAGTACTTTCCATTTGTCTAGTTTAGGTAGAGGTCTTTCTTTTATTTTGCTTGATAAACTGTGGCACGGTTAATTGTTTTATTAGGCAAAGAAGATTAAAAATGAATTCCAAATTGAAGCACAAAGGCATTTTGAAGTAAGTTTCACTTGTTCAGTGGCTTTGTCTTGTGTTCTTTGGACAAAATTCTTCCTTCTCTATTTGGATGCTATTCTTCCCCTGGATAGCCAAATAGTTCATCCTTCAGTCTACAGCAATAGATAATGTTATGTCAATTACTCTTTATTATCTGTTTTTTGAACTTTTCCCTCCTTCTGGAAAAAAATGAGAACTGTGCACAAAGCATAAAGCACACCAGTTCTGCTGTATAGAGATAAAATTCAGGAAAATTACAGTAATAAATTTGAAACAAACTCTAACACCAAGATTTATATTTTATATTATGAACGACAACTTCAGAAAGAATTCATTATCAGAAGAAAAGATAATGTTGTCACTCTCAATAAAATTAAATATATTGTATTTAATATAGACACCTTTTTATACCTAAACAATACAATACATTGCTCTGCATAAGAATACAAAATAATACAGAAGGTAGTTCAAAAGTTTGAATAAACATAATTTTAACTAAAAACATTACAATTCTTTTACAACTACTATATTCTGACAAGATTTGGTGAATTTTGAACACATGTCCATTTCACTTCTATCAATTTTATTTCTTTAAGTTTGATCTGTTTCTGTCCTTTGTTTTTTTCTGTGTTGTTTTCAACACCAGTATAAACTCCAGTGTGATAAATCCACACAGTACTCCTAAAAATGCTTTGTTGTTAGTAGTCAGGAACCAGCACTGCTTCATCAAAAAGTCAAGGATATCAAAGAGGTAAGGAGAACCATTCATAATTGGGGTGATCAGGTAGTTTTATTTCATACCTAGGAGTGCCAGCCATGCACTTACAGTTCTTAGGCAGGTACTCAATGAGCAATACTCAACCACACAGTTATACAGACATTCATAGGTGCACAATTGAGGGGCCTAAACACTGAATGCCAATAAACAAATACTGTATAAGTAATACCTGGTGAATCCAGTTTTTCACGTAGGGAGTATAATTTTCTTGTAAGCTCAAAGTTTCTTTCAAACTTATCTCTGAAAGGCATATAATTTACAAAGCTACACTGTAAAAAATGCTAGCCTCTCTTTGTTGTTCCTATCTATGTATTGTCATCCATTGAACTCAACACAATAAGTTTTATAACTTCAGTTTAGTCTCAAGTGTTAAAAAATATTTTAATCTGAAATTATTAATTAATGTAACTTCAAGGCAATTAACAATGACTGGGTAAGTGCAATTAACCTAAAATTACAAATTGTAGATAACATAACCGAGTGCAAAAGTTCCTTTGAGTGAAAGTTGATAAATGCAAGTAAAGGACAAAATGTGCTATATATTGACAAATTGATTTTGCATAAACATAAAAATTATTTTCTTATCTGCATCTTGTGCTAAATCCAATCTGAATATTTATGGAGTCTCTCATTTATCCCCTCACAGCCGCCTGCAGACAGGGTAAGCTGGATGTTTCCAGAGGAGCTAGATGTTGGTAAAACACTCTTACAAACCAAACCATTTTCCTTGGTCTTTCCTTAAGTTTATTTACACATGTTCAATGCCATGTTTTATGCAAATATACGTACACCTTTTACAATTTGTGTTGTTAAATGATTCGTTTATTATAACATTATATTATAATTTTGCATCATTCAGTGTCAACTTACTGCAGCGAGAACAGTCTTGATTTATTGAGATCTGGTATTTGAATAATCTATGAACTATGGTGACTGGCAGACTTGTCATTTCCAAGTGCTTGTAGCATTATGCTCCAAAAACAGGATATTCAATACATCTGATAGCTTAACAAAGGTGAGTCTAACTTGGTAAATCAAAAGAGATAATTATCGAGATTTGTTATTTTAGTTTATTCAAAATATGAGTACTCAGTACACAGTTTGAAAGTGTGTTATTGTTCTTATTTCAAATGTAGTCGATACAGTCAGTCAGTCAGTCAGTCAGTCAGTCATTGTCCAATCTGTTATATCCTAACACAGGATCACGGGGTGCCCTGCGCCCGGGATTTGTTGCTGTCTTGCGTCCTGTGTTAGCTGGGATTGGCTCCAGCAGACACCCGTAGTCGATACATTTTTGTTGAATAGCAAGTATTGCACATAGGTGTGGACTGCTCCAAGTATTTTGGCTGCTTGTTCCTGCCTTGCGCACTGTGCTGGCTGGGATTGGCTCCAGCAGACCCCTGTAGTTGATACATTTTTGTTTTTTTTTATTTTAAAAATGGGAGGCTACATTGATTCACGGTCATACTTTTTATTACAGTTTGTTTCTTCAGTCTGTTCATGAAGTGGAACTGCAAATTTTGCGATTTTTTCGCAAGTCATGAAAATAAAACCCTTCACCACCACAAAAATGATCATGGACATCACAGATGGAGTTTTAACTGCATTTACAAAGACTGCTTAACTGTCTTTCAGTCCCATGTTGAACTTAAAAATCATTTAAAAGAGCACAGAAAAGAGACATCTATTCCACAGATTGTCAAAATTCGCTGTGAACTATGCACATATTCAGAGCCCAGCACCATTCAAAAATATTTTCTTCATTGAAAAAGACATTTGTGGAACAAAGAGATTGTTAATTGTTCCTTTGGTGATTGCAATTCTAAATTTGGCATTTCTACATTTACTGCTCATAGAAGTTGTTACCACCAGTCATCCATTTTCCAATATTTTCAATATTTCTGTCCTGAGCTTATCGCAAATTGCAGCTATTGGACCTCTAAAAAGTCACACACAGTTAGACACTGTGGATTTAACACCTCTGATTGTGCTAGAGCCTGAACCTTATCTGGAAAACAAATTTGATGCCAAGTAGCATCTCTTTTCCTTTGACTGAAAGTAGTCTTGCTAGTATCACAATCAGCAATTCAGAAAATAATAGATGAATTGTTTGATGTTGGAGAATTTGCTGGACAAATAACTAAAGTTTCAATTGACAATATTTTAAAGGAACATATTTGTACATCTGAGAAATATGATGTTGATGCATTGACAGATGCACTGCAAAATTCAAACCCACTAAAATCCGCTTTCAAGGGAAGGACCTCTAGGGACAAAAGACAATTATTTTACAAACAGAACTTCACAGTTATTGAGCCTGTTGAATACATTTTCGATGCATATAAAAGAACCCATACTTTTGTTTATATTCCTATTAAATTTGTAAGCAAATTTTTAAAAACAAATGAGGTACTGAAAGTATTAGGAGTATATATTCCTGCCATACAATCTGGGCAGTATAAATCATTTCAAGATGGTGAATACTTCAAAGAAAACCAGCTTCTCTTACGTAAAGATTTAAGTGTTTCTATAGGATTGTATACTGATGAATTTGAGATCTGTAATTCTTTAGATACAAAAAAACACAAACTCTGTGGTGTTTACTGGATTATAACCCATTTACAGAAAACAGCAGGACAACTTGCTATAATTGCTCTAAGAGTCTTGAGGTGTCCACCTGTAAAAATGATCATAACTCATCAGACACATAACAAAAATAACTAGGAGTACTGTTCTTGTCCATTTGTTAGCCATGAATACTAGAAACAGCCACTCCTCTGCCAGCAATTTTTTAAGCTGATTTATTCAAGATGTGCCTTATTTTGATACTTCTCACACAGAGCACAAAATGCCTCATAAGCATCATTCTCTTAAGAGTGCATGAAAATAGCAGAAACACTAACAACAGGAAACAATACACCAACCCTGTTGTTTCCAAAAAAGGAATAAAAGTTTAAAAATTTCTTTAGTAAACAATGATATCAAGATTTTCTTGAAACCTTTAACAGAAAGAGCAAAAGAATTGCCCAAATCTAGAATATCACAAGAGCAACCAAATTTGTTAAAGGCAGAGATTCTGGAGGTTTCGCTGTCTATGAACACAGAAAAAGCTATTGATAAGTCTATTGGGGATATCTTTGTACTGTATAATGCAAATCTAGCAGAGGTTATAGTATTAGTAACACGTCTGTGCTTTATGTTCTTGCAATTAATAGTGATTGTAATTCCCTGCCAGTCCAGGGGTAGGCTCTGTGTCCTAATGTTTTTTTCTCCTCCTCCCTCTGCAGACCACAAGACTGACGACAGTAACACCACTGATGCCATTCTTCAACCTGGACCAGCCTCTTCCTGCCAGAAGGACTCAAGACTGGAAAATCTGCCATCTTGAGACAGTTCAATTAGGAACTCATATCTGGAAAGACGATTCCGTAATTATTACATGTGTTTTTGTGATTATTTCGCTTCACTTATACGTGGTTACCAGGCTGGTGTTCCAATTCTTTATCATAGGCTGTCTGGTCTCTTACAATATAAATTCTGACTATTTCCCATTAAAAGGTTGAATTAGACAGGACTATCTATTATCACCAATTCATTCTTCTGTTGAATTTATCGCTATTTAACCTCTGCAAACAACCAGAGATTCAAGGGATTATAAGAGAGTCTCTCTTTATGCTAATGATTTGGTTCACTACACTAATGACCACTAAACTCAATATTGGCCCATGTTTTGAACCTACCTGTAGAAGTTGTATATAAAATCCTTGTGCAGTTTTAAATAATCATAACTTCAGTTCTATACATGATAAAATTAATCTGTAAAAAAACTTAAGTGAAAGAATTTATTACATTTTACACAGATGCATTCTTAAATTGTAAGTTTTCAACATGTCCACCATTATCATGTATACAAACTGTGATGCGATTATGAAGTTCTACGAATATATTTTGTAGCTGAATTTCAGTACTATCCTGAATCACATGAGTTATCCTAGTACAGTATACAGTTCATTTAAAGAATTAGCGTAGTTGTGTCATACATCTTTCTTATAATGGGTTCTAAATCTTCCTTATACCACGACATCATATTATAGCTTGACCAACCACAGGATACCATTTACTTTCTCTTCTATTGAAGCCATGTCAATCGTAATTCTGAAGACAGAGTAATAAAAAATGTAACATTATAATTAAAAATTAATACACTATTACAAATGTATTATTAAACTGTGATAAAATAAATAAAATTAATCTATAAAAACTATTGTGAAGTGTTATTTATCATGCATAAAACTGAAATTAACGTAATTTAAAACTGCCCCAGGACTTTAGTTGAGAGAACTAATATCACTTAAATAAATATCCTAAATTTACCAACTTTACTAGAGTTGTGGTATATTAACAAGTCATTAAAAAAAATGCTCATAATTTAATTCATCTGGAATGTATACAGCAGTCCAAAGTCTAAACAGCTGAGAGGAGCATGGCACCACCTAACTATTTTCAAGTTCTACTACTTTGTCTTGAATAGACATGCTTTGAGTCTGTGAAAGGAAACAGAAAGTACTTCAACTATACCTGCTTGGTAAGCCAAGAAAGTAATATTCTGTTCAAAATTCTTTTCTATATGATTTTCACTGTGTACTTAATATCACCAGTTAATAATTAATTTTGTTGTTAATCACTTCTCAAAATATGGTACTAATGTAGGAGACATTTTATGACCAATATTACTGTGAAGTGCTCTTGTGCAAAATAACCATTTATTCTAGCCAGCCTTAGCCTATATGGCATTTAATTCGTGGTAGACACAAAGTATGCAGGCATTTAGTGATCTCTGTACTGATAGTTTGTCTGCATTCATTGAAAATGCTTCAGACACAATCTTCCATTAACACATTGCTTTCACTATGTGCAAGGGAGAATATTTTAAAAGACACCTTTTCTAATCTTCCATCAGTATATACCATTAAAGCAAAATTATTGAGTAAAAATGAACATGTGGAGATCTCAGGAGCAATTTATTTCAAAGAGTGCACCCGTAGATTATCTAAAGTAATATTAGGAAAGTGGCCTTTTAATTAATTTCTGATTAGGAATGCAAACCAGACATCGACAGGATACATCTTTATCAATTTGTACAAAGCATTGTGTATACCGGTTAAAAATATATAAATTGTTGCACACAACTATCTCTAAGATTTACAAGGCAAAACCTGAATAGTGAGCAGTGTCATGAAGCGTGTGCTTCACTGAGCTGTCCTGCATTCAGATCATATTGAGAATAAACTCTTTGCTTTTTTTGTCATACAAATTTGTAATCAAAATTCCTCAAATCCTCTTAATGAATTATTCAACATAACACACATGAAGCACTATCTGCTAATAATCTTTTCAGCACTGTTTTATTCATGTGGGGCAGCAATTTTAAATATAGGTGTTGATAATGTGATTATGTAACTATTATACAAAACAATAATTGTTGACTTAATAAATTAAACAAAAAAATCACTATACACTTTATTAGCTTTAATACATGTTTTAAAAATCCAGGTCAAAAACATTTACTGAAATATCTAAATGCATTTTGTATTTTCCTTATGTGAAAGAATCATTATTACTGCTTCAAAAATCTTCACATACACACACATACACTTTTTCTCATCACCGGCTTATGCAATTCCTTTTAAAACATCTACTGAGTAATTTTCCTGTAGTGTCTCAAAAATGAATGAACAGTAGCTTCTGGAGATAAGACTATTAGAGTTGTCAGATCTCATTTGCCATTAAAGGCTTTTGATTTGTGTGTGTTTTTGTGAGTATGTACTTGTACTAGAGGACATACAGATGCTTTGAGCGTATTAATTAGTTTAGGAGAAGTAGGCTAAAAGGAAAGTCTATTATTGGAAGTGATTGCTTGTGCTGAAAAATTGCAAATGACTGCTGTTACAGTGCACAATCTAACTTTATGAAGCACCTTTAAGAATTGCGGACATCATATTTCTTGAGAAGCTATTGCCTCATCAACAGAGACGGAGCTGCAGTGCCCTTTCTGGGAGTCTGTTATACAGAACTATTTAATAAGTACAATGACTACTATAGATAATATGTTTCATATTCTGTAAGTAAAGCATTTAAGTTAAAAAAGTTTATGTATATAGCTTTAAAGATATGTTTATGTAAAGGGACAAATGTAATTTGGAATCTTATCTCATACTTTATATAATGACCAGCCGCTCATTTTCAATGACTTCTCATAAATGAATGGAAATACATAACAGTCTACCTTAGTTAGTACTAAAAACAATCAAGCTGATGAGCTGGTTCAGCTTGAAAATTTGGTGCTCCTGATGTTTCCCATATATGACATTACTTCTGACTTCATAATGGCACAGATTCAGTAAATCTTTAAACATCTTGAACATTTCCTTTTTTTTACTTGTGTTTCATTCGTTAAAGAAGAACAGATTGGTGTTTGTAAATCTAATTTAATACACTGGAAACTGTAAGGGTAGGGGAGACAAAAAAGGCCTGGAGATCCCCACTTAATGCAAGGTTTTGCAAAAGAAAAAAAAAACAGAACAAAGTAGTTGACATTTTGTTGAAATGGAGGTTGTCACACACGTGGGCATGGGAGGCAGCTAAAGGGCTCAAGAGAAGGTAATTCACGGTCAGACCAAGGGGTTGCAGAGTGCAATAATCCTTTCTTTTATCTTGCTGCTGACAAAATACAGGAAATTCCGCCAAGCTCCCATGACATCACTTCCGGTTCCGTCCCAAAAGACGTCACTTCTGGGTCCGACCAAGAAGACGTCATTTGTAGTTCTGCCCCAGAAGACGTCACTCCCAGAGCAGCAAAAGAGCCCACCTCCTAATGACGTAATTTTCACATCCCAAGAAGCCACAGCCCAAAGACCTCATTTCCAGCTCCAGTCCCAAGATCCGTCCTCTTTTTCAACTATATATAAGCCATGTTTCCTAACCCATTCAGTTCTGTTGTTGACTCTTGTCTGTAAGGACCATTTCATCAAACTTTTTCCTTGCATCAGCAGCCAATTCTCAATTATATGGGAGGCTGCCCCAAACCTCTTTTTTGTATCAAGGCTTGATAATTACCACAAGGTTTTGGCATCTTTTCATGGGTGCTTTGAAGAATCATGTGTGCACATTTTTAGCTAAAGCTCATTTAGTCAGAAATGAAAGCTCCTGTTGAGTTGTTGAGGTTTTCAGAGTAGAAGAAGGATGTGGATGTAATGTGTCTTCTGACCACTGCATCTAATGAAAGGAGGGCAATGGAGATTAAATAAACAAGTGTTCATACCCGTTGTAACAGGGGAAGTTACCCTGAAATAAGTCTCTTCCACATGTGCAACAATATGTATGTCAATAATCTTAAAAATAGCTTAGTAAAAATAATAAAGATGGCATTATCATCGTTCACATATAAGTTTTGTGTAATCCCTATGCAAAGATTTTTCTTATACCTATTGCAGTTTTCAAACATTCCTATGTCCCATTGCCAGAATTATTAGTATAGCTTCTGGACAGAATTAACAATAAATTTTATCACCACTGGCTAAATCATTACATGACAGGTTTTCTTCCATTTTGGCAGGAAATGTACAGTTAGGTCCATAAATATTTGGACAGAGACAACTTTTTTCTAATTTTGGTTCTGTACATTACCACAATGAATTTTAAATGAAACAACTCAGATGCAGTTGAAGTGCAGACTTTCAGCTTCAATTCAGTGGGGTGAACAAAACGATTACATAAAAATGTGAGGCAACTAAAGCATTTTTTTAACACAATCCCATCATTTCAGGGGCTCAAAAGTAATTGGACAATTGACTCAAAGGCTATTTCATGGGCAGGTGTGGACAATTCCGTCGTTATGTCATTATCAATTAAGCAGATAAAAGGTCTGGAGTTGATTTGAGGTGTGGTGCTTGCATGTGGAAGATTTTGGTTTGAACGGACAACATGCGGTCAAAAGAGCTCTTCATGCAGGTGAAAGAAGCCATCCTTAAGCAAGCACTGGCTTCACGTCTATTACATAGCTGATTGTGTGGCGATTGGGTATTTGGAGAAAGAAAAGTAAGGACAGGAATTGGAGGTTAGTACGTTTGAAAGAGACAGTACTGCTGTAATAAATTATTTCATTGAAGGTCGCGCATGGCGCAGCAAGCCTCTTGCGTGAGATATGAACAAGCACTGCGCCACCGTGTTCCCATGTTTAATAACATGCTTTCATTCCTATCATCATGAAAAAGATATCACATATACATCTCAGTATTTTAATTATTCAGAGAGCTGTAATATCACGAATGAAATGGATTATGTATCCTGTTGGAGAAAGAGAAAGCCCGTTTAAGAAGCAGGTAGTGATTCACACACAGAGCACAAAGAAGATCAAATACAGAACAAAGCATTTAACGTCCTACTTTAGTTACAATGGGATTTGAGAAACTATTAAATTAAACAATTTTAAGATGAAGTTTATGATGTTCTACTTTAATAGCAAAATAAACTATGTGATTAAAGTGGAAATTTTGAGATTAAAGTTGACATTTCGTGCTTTTTTCCCACTTTGTGCCTATTTTTTTTTTGTCTGTACCCTAATAAGCTTTCATATGACACTCAGACGGTGGGCTACGACTTGCCTTTTCACGGCGACTTTGATATGTGATTTCTTTTTTATTTCGGGCACTGTGCGACTTTGTGAACTTGAGCTTTCGAGTTTCTCCGACACTCTGTCACTCGATCAACTTCCTTTTGTTGATTATACCACTGTTTAAACCAACAAATAGTACGTTTTTCCTTTGCCTCCATTTGGTATTAGCTGAAATTCTTATATTTTCCCCCGTGCTTTTCCCATTGTCTTTTCTCAGAAGGCTATTTATATTGATTTGCATATTCAAATAGGCATAGTTCTGGGAGGAGTTGGGGCGGGACAGAAGGCGCGTGCACGTGCGTTACTTTTCACGCTGATCGGGATTTATGTAGCGGAAGAACGTGAAAGTTTGCGTACGTACAGATTCCTGCATCTGGATTTTTCTGTGCGTACGCACATTCCCGCTTTTGTGCTTACGCCATGTTATAGTGTGAGTACTACGCACCGCGTTATACATGAGGCCCCAGATCTTAACCCAATTGAGCCTGCATTTCACTTGTTGAAGACTAAACTTCGAACAGAAAGGCTCACAAACAAACAGCAACTGAAAGTCGCTGCAGTAAAGGCCTGGCAGAGCATTAAAAAGGAGGAAACCCAGCATCTGGTGATGTCATGAGTTCAAGACTTCAGGCTGTCATTGCCAGCAAAGGGTTTTCAACCAAGTATTAGAAATTAACATTTTATTTCCAGTTATTTCATTTGTCCAATTACTTTTGAGGCCCTGAAATGAAGGGATTGTGTTAAAAAAATGCTTTAGTTGCCTCACATTTTTATGCAATCATTTTGTTCACCCCACTAAATTAAAGCTGAAAGTCTGCACTTCAACTGCATCTGAGTTGTTTCATTTAAAATTAATTGTGGTAATGTACAGAACCAAAATTAGAAAAAAGTTGTCTCTGTCCAAATATTTATGGACCTAACTGTATAAAGCCTCAAATATTATAAGAAACAAGAAAACAGCTAAATCAAACTTTTTTGACTTATTAAGTCAATACAACATTTCCCCCATAATTAAATACAGATTTAGAGCACAAGTATAGTTGAGTGCAACATTTTAACCCTGAGAATGTGAAAGTTTCACTTGTAATTAGATGAAGTTCAGTTAACTGTCAAGGAAGATGGAGAAGCTTCCTAGATTAAAAAAAAAAGTTTATTCCTACCAACTCTTCCATAGCCTGCAAGCCGTTCACTCATCCAGAATTAAGCTTCACAGCTTGTCTCACTGTGACAGGTAAACAATCCACCTCTGGAAAGTGCAGAACAGGCTTCCATCCTCGAAGGTTATATTTCTTTCTGTCAAAAACATCTGCTCTCCTGCACTTGCTGAGGCCCATGGAGTATGAAAATCCCTCCTCTGTTTGTGACTTCCTGTTTCTTTTAAACAACTTCCTACACTTTCAATTGGCAAGTCTGCAGTAAATCTTCTCCCTGAAACAAAACACAAACTATAACGGCATACGACAACACTAAGGACTTCTTTGATATGGCAATAACTGTATCTCTTCCCTCAAATAAGTTGTCATCTAATTTTTACTTTCACCATGAAAAGAACTTCTGACGTCAGTATTTAACCAGCTCGCCTACATAAGCAAGCAATTTTTGTATTGAAGGAATGGGATGTTTCTTTGTCTCAATAACCAATTCATGCCTTTTAGCTGTAGGCTAAGGACATAAGCATCTCTTGCATGCGAGTTCCTACCACATCTTTAACTCTTTATATCTTGTACATAGCTCAATGAACCTGTTACACTAGCCGTTAAGAAAATATCCATCCATCCATCCATCCATTGTCTCCCGCTTATCCGAGGTCGGGTCGCGGGGGCAGCAGCTTGAGCAGAGATGCCCAGACTTCCCTCTCCCCGGCCACTTCTTCTAGCTCTTCCGGGAGAATCCCAAGGCATTCCCAGGCCAGTCGAGAGACATAGTCCCTCCAGCGTGTCCTGGGTCTTCCCCGGGGCCTCCTCCCGGTTAGACGTGCCCGGAACACCTCACCAGGGAGACGTCCAGGAGGCATCCTGATCAGATGCCCGAGCCACCTCATCTGACTCCTCTCGATGCGGAGGAGCAGCGGCTCTACTCTGAGCCCCTCCCGGATGCCTGAGCTTCTCACCCTATCTTTAAGGGAAAACCCAGACACCCTGCGGAGGAAACTCATTTCAGCCGCTTGTATTCGCGATCTCGTTCTTTCGGTCACTATCCATAGCTCATGACCATAGGTGAGGGTAGGAACATAGATCGACTGGTAAATTGAGAGCTTCGCCTTGCGGCTCAGCTCCTTTTTCACGACGACAGACCGATGCAGAGCCTACATTACTGCGGTTGCCACACCGATCCGCCTGTCGATCTCACGCTCCATTCTTCCCTCACTCGTGAACAAGACCCTGAGATACTTGAACTCCTCCACTTGGGGCAGGATCTCGCTACCAACCCTGAGAGGGCACTCCACCCTTTTCCGGCTGAGGACCATGGTCTCGGATTTGGAGGTGCTGATTCTCATCCCAGCCGCTTCACACTCGGCTGCGAACCGATCCGTTAAGAAAATATTGCATATTTAATTATGTTTGCTGAGTAAATAATGAGGTCATAGAAAACAACTACAGAGCTGTTTCCTGGTGATTAAAATGCATAAATATGAATTTTGTGTCTCAATACATTCTTAATAAAATTACTCTAAATTCATACTGTAGCCATGAGTTAAAAAATATATACAGGGGTGGACAAAAGTAGGTTTACAGTTGTGAGTACATGAAACACAGAGCTTATTCTTGTATTATTGTTTATTTACTAATTATTGTATTATTTATTTGTATTATTTGTCTTCTTCATCTTATTATTATTATTAAAGTGTGTTTGAGTGTAGCAATCATAACCTCTATGTCTTTTTACATACAAACATTTGCAAACCTACTTTTGTCCACTTCTTTATATAACAAAATGAGAATGTGTGGAACATTTTATGTTAGTAAAAATTGTCTTCTTAATCTAAAAAATCACTTTTAAAACATTCATTATCAGTCTTGATATACTGCATAATTTTTTTGCTCTCATACATTTGGGATATGTCTGGCTTAAGTATTCTGTTCTTATTAAAAAAAATTTTATTTCTACAACCATTTACATTTAATTACTCGTTTTGACAGATGAGAATATGTTTTACAGTGAAAACTATATCGGATTTGACATTGCTATTTATATTATTTTTCAAACTTCAGTTTCTTACCATTTGCCTTTTTTTGGAGCCTATACTGTAGGTTATTGATAGCGTGGACTGGTTTACTGTTTTCACAGCGGTGCCTCAGCAAAATTAAAATATTGTGTTTGTGTAGTCTTTGCCCAGAAGTGACCTGTATTGACAGTTCTTTTTACAGAGCTGGATTTAGACTTCTCCATCGAGCACAGAAATGCCTGGAATTATTGTTCTTATTGCACACTGTAATCATGATTTGATGACAACGCAAAATGTATTTTATGTAAAAGGACCATACAATCTTACTGTCCACCTCACAACTTGACTTACAATATCTATAAAAGGGACTTACTCCCTTGGAAGTGTTCACATTTCATTGTTATTCCACATTAACTCACAGTCGATTAATTTGGCTTTTTTGACACCGATTAACTGACAAAGACTCTTTAATATCTAAGTGACAACAGATTTCTGCAAGGTGGTCTAAATTAATTGCAAACATATAAAATACTCAGTCACTTTAGTGGTCACCCCCTTCAAGTCAGTATTTAGTAAATACACCTGTGGAAGCCATAACAGTTTTGAGTCTGTGTTGACAGGTGTCTCTCTATCAGATTTGCACATCTGAACAATTTGATTTGTTTTTCCTTGTTCTTCTTTGTAAAACCGCTCAAGCTCTGTCAGATTGCATGGCAACATAAGTGAATACCCTTTGTCAAGTCTTGTTTGTCTCCAGTTGTACTAAAAATGCTATAGAATCACAGCATGGTGCAAATGAAAATGATGAATTTTTTTTAAGCATTCTCCTAGAGAGCAGTGTCACACACAACTGCAGTAATTGAAAGGCATATCTGCTGCTTGTAAGCCTTACTATAGGTGTTCAGACCTTAATAGGGAGTTAATTCTCTTTTTCAAAACAAATACACACTCAACAGCCCCATAAACTGTCTGTCTCAGTTATTCACTATCATGCATCTAGCTGTCTCTGTTTGGGTGTCTTAGATGTTTATTAAATCCCTGTCATATGTTTGGCAACTGCTCCTGATATTCCAATGATTAGCAACCTCTTTTAGTACATCAATAAAAGTCACCTAACTTATACAAGGGTTTCCTTTTCCTTTAGTGTTGCATACCTTTGCAGTTGCATTAATCACCAAAAGAACTTGCTAAAATACTCAGAAGCCTTCATGAAATTTAAACCTCATATCTGCTCAGAAATGCCTTTATGTGCTAGGAGGGTGTATGTTTTTCATTTAACCTTCAAGTTAACTTAATCTAATTAAATTATCATGCTAAGCTACATACCACATTGAGAAAACATTATTTGTGTACAAGTAAATTCTAATACAAATTAGGTGTATACAACATACAGTTATTACATTGTGGTATCATGGTCACTGGCAGTTGTCATCTCAACAATATTTTCTGTTGTCATATGACAGATAAGAAACACATCTATTGTATATATATATATATATATATATATATATATATATATATATATATATATATATATATATATATATATAGTATGTATATATATATATATATATATATATATATATATATAGTGGCAGAGTACCAAGGAGCATGCTCCACCAGGACGCCTAGAGAAGGGAAGGACCTGGAGAGGGGCAATATCTTCCCCGGGGAACAAGTGGGCAGACCCCCTGGATTACATCAGGGTCACCGATGGAGAGCTTGGAAGCTCAATCCTGTTGGGCTCCATGGCCACCGCCAGGGGGTGCCTGGCCAATCCCGGAGCCCTGGATGGCAGCACTTCTGCCACACCAGCAAGTGCTGCTGGAAGAGGAACCAGCCAAACTTGGAGTGCTTCCGGGTGTCCATACAGCACTTCAGCCACACCAGGAAGTTCTGCGGGAGGTTCATCGGGGTGCACCTGGAGCACATCTGGGTGCAACATAAAAGGAGCCGCCTCACTCCATTCGAGGAGCCGGACTCGGGTAGAAGAGGATGGAGCTTGCAAGAGAGGAGTGGAGGTGGCAGTGAAGTAAAGGAGAAGTGAAATAAAAAGGACTGAGCCATGTGAGTTCATTGTGGCGGCGTTGTATTGTGTTGTATAAAAGAATATAATAAATGTGTGTGTTGTGGAAATCTGGCTGTCTCAGTGTCTGTCTGTGTCCGTGCATCTTTAACTATATACAGTATGTATATATAAAGTATATACAGTATACATATGCATACATACATATCAGGGTCTTATAAATGCCTGCTTCTTCATAAAACAACATCTAGGACCTCCACTGAACATGTCAGGACTAACAAAAAATTCTTGATACCTCACATCTGTACTAAGAGAATTTCAACCGTCTCAGTGAGAGTCCTTTGTGTGATTGTACACTTTCAGTTATATTTTAGGGTCCAGATCAGGCAGTATCTGAGCCTTTTAAACCTTTATCCAATACACAGAACTACCATTTACAGCTTTGGCCCCATCCATTTGTTGATTAAGCCAGAAAGTGTTCCTTAAAGTATTTTCTTATGTCGCATGCTTTGGTAGTTACTCTTATGCTTCCACATTCACTTGGCAGAAAAACTAAATAGCTTTTTCTTTCGATCCTAAAATGCGCATATCATTTTCTTGCCTTAATAATAGAACATCTAGTAATAAATGTTATGGCTTTCTTTTAGAATGAAATTCCAAATTGAACTGCTTCCTTATCTGGCAAACAAACATTTGAGAGGTAGTAAAGGACAAGGGAAGATCTTTAGATTTTATTTTCTTTTAATGCAATTGCACTATAATGTCCTTGTCTTAAATACAAGTTGTTATTTGTAGGATAATAATACCTTTGAAGATAAGTAAGTGATGATCATTAACAACACAAAAAATCTATAAACATAGCCCTAATGTGTTTTTATCATTATTTGAGTTGCAATAGACGGACTGAATATGACTGGATGTACTAAAACCAATTCCTGTTCTGAACTCCTAAGTCTTACATAATAGGTCAAAGACTCAGTTTAAAGTACTCCATACTATATTATTGTCAAAAGAAATGGTCATAACATGTTTTCAGTCATGTTCATTTTGATCCTGGTGGCATTTAGAAACAAAATATATAACAGATGGGCTCAGTGCCTGTGCTGACAGCCAGCTTCTGAGAATTGTCACCTGTTGGGCAGATCCAAGGTCTGCTTGTTAATCATTTTATCAGAAAGAAAAAAAACACCTCAGAGAAGAGACAGCAAGCAGTAATAAAATGATATGTGCTTGACAGTGACTGACAAAATCTCTAGCATACTATAATTGCTTGATGAAACAATCACTGTTTAACAAAGTTCAAAATGTATATAAACATATTCAATATTGTGTGTCTGTATTGTTTCACAATGACTTTGACATTTTTCTTTGCAGAAGGAAATTAATTACCTTTGTATAGGAAAACACGTTACATTGGTTTAAAATGTTCTGAAAGTTTATTTATTAAAAAATACATTTTCACTGTTTATATCTGGGTTGTTAAATGGTTTAAGGCTACTACCTCACAGCTCCAGAGATACAGACTCACTGCTCAACCTTATTTAATTTTATGCTTTCACATATAAACTGGTCGTCTTCTCCACCACATATGTCAATGGCATGGTAATTGATGACTACATTTGTGAGTAAATGTACGTGTAGCTGCTTCTTTTCCAGGTTCCCAAAATCAAGCAGCTACTGAGTTGGCAAGGTAGTCAAACGTGTAACAAAAGAAATTCCTCAGTCCAATAAAGTTTGTTTTAAAAAATTTTAGTGAAAATTTAAAAATAACAAGTCACAAAAGTTCAGAAAAAAGTTATTACACACTCAGAATAAAAGCCAAAAAGGGACAAAGGTATCTTCTCTGTTTCATTACAATCTTAGCTTTCTCATGTTAAACTTTAGTTACTTTCTATACTTAAAAGTTGTGTTACTTTTCTAAGGCAAACTTACATAGGGTTCACTTCAATATGTTCAGTATGTTCAGTATGGTTTGAAACTGTTTGCCCTCCATGCCCTATCAACAGCAAAGGAGATCATAGACTGAACTAGTCTCTAGTCAGAATGGCAACAAATAATTACAATGTTCCATTTACAAGTTAGCTTGTAGGGCTTACAATAGAACCTTCCATTCAATATGCTCTAATATATAAGCAAACATTTTTAACATACATAGGAAAATACTTTATTAATTTAACATAATCCCATTTACCCACAGCAAACTACTGAATATTGCTTTTGTTTCTTATTGCTCCATCATTCAGCTGTTATTATTGGCATACCTTTTTATTTCGAGTAAACAGATTCACCTGGTTACCACCCCTATATTTTATCTAGACTCTTGTATTACTCATAATTGACAACAATATCTATGTATATATATGTAGCAGCTGCGGGATGCTCAGATTAACAATGCTGTTAAACAGTAATTTTTTTTTTATTTATTATCCATCCATCCATTTTCCAACCCGCTGAATCTGAACACAGGGTCACGGGGGTCTGCTGGAGCCAATCCCAGACAACACAGGGCACAAGGCAGGAACCAATCCCAGGCAGGGTGCCAACCCACCGCAGTTATTTATTATTATTATTATTATTATTTATTTATTATTTTAAGGAACACTCCCTGACTTGACTAGGCTTGCACGCTCATGAGCAGAGGCATGCATATGGCAAAATGGAACAGAATATATTGAATTAATAACAATAAATAATAAAGTAAATACACTCAGACAAATATTGCAAATGCAGAAATCCACTCAAATATCCCCAATAACAATAATTAATTAACCAACACAGAAACAAAACAAAAAACAAACAGACAAAACACTAAGCACTAAACGATAAACACTTTCCAGTACAATGGATGTAGATGACAGTGAAAATGAACTGAGATCCTATGCGAACATCCTCATGAAAATATTGTCCTACCATTAATCTGATATAAATGAAGATTTGTGGTGATTGGGAGTGCTCTTGAGACTATGACATTTCCCAATCAAGACAAAATCGCCTGTACAAGCAGGTACAGGAAAGAACATAAACCCAGAAAAGCTATTATCTTAATGGGTGATTTTGTATTTATAATACAGTTTTGGGGTAAAAATTTGTAAACAACATCAGACATGGTGACTCTCTGAATTTAAACATACTGTATTACTAACTGAAAAGATTCCTTCAGTAATGGCGAGTAAAACAGGGAAGAGCCAAGTGCTGAATCCCTGCCTGCCTGGCATACAGGGGACTGCCTCCTCTGCTTTTAAGTCATTTTCTTTGATGCTCTGCTGGTGGATGGCATGAGGCTGGTGGCAACACTATTGTGGATGTTGGATCAAGAGTCCCAGGTTTGATCCACTCTCACTCCTATATTTGCCGTTTTCAGTAGTGAGCTGCTCTTTTTGTTAATATTATACAGTGCACACATACATTTAGTTTGCATCTGTAACACACGGTGTGCATTTATAGGACTTGTAAAAGTTAACGTTTTTTTAACTTGTATTCTCTCTAAATCACGATCACGATACATACTACCGCCCCCACCCCTGTTGAGTGTTCCTGCTCATGCTGAATTAGTGTGCACCTTATGGTGTATGATGTCAAAAAAAAAAAAAAACACAGACATAGGTATACAGTAATCCCTCGCTATATCGCGCTTCGCCTTTCGCGGCTTCACTCCATCGCGGATTTTATATGTAAGCATATTTAAATATATATCGCGGATATTTCGCTGCTTCGCGGGTTTCTGCGGACAATGGGTCTTTTAATTTCTGGTACATGCTTCCTCAGTTGGTTTGCCCAGTTGATTTCATACAAGGGACGCTATTGGCAGATGGCTGAGAAGCTACCCAGCTTACTTTTCTCTGTCTCTCTTGCGCTGACTATCTGTGATCCTGACGTATGGGGATTGAGCAGGGGGGCTGTTTGCACACCTAGACGATACGGACGCTCGTCTAAAAATGCTGAAAGATTATCTTCACGTTGGTACCTTCTGTGTGCAGCTTTTAAGTATGCTGCACGGTGCTTCGCATACTTAAAAGCTGAAAGGGCACGTATTGATTTTTTTATCTGTCTCTCTCTCTCTCTCTCTCTCTGCTCCTGACGGAGGGGGTGTGAGCTGCCGCCTTCAACAGCTTTGTGCCGCGGTGCTTCGCATACTTAAAAGCAAACAGCCCTATTGATTTGTTTGCTCCTTTGAAGAGGAAGATATGTTTGCATTCTTTTAATTGTGAGACTGAACTGTCATCTCTGTCTTGTCATGGAGCACAGTTTAAACTTTTGAAAAAGAGAGAAATGTTTGTTTGCAGTGTTTGAATAACGTTCCTGTCTCTCTACAACCTCCTGTGTTTCTGCGCAAATCTGTGACCCAAGCATGACAATATAAAAATAACCATATAAACATATGGTTTCTACTTAGCAGATTTTCTTATTTCGCGGGTGGCTCTGGAACGCAACCCCCGCGATGGAGGAGGGATTACTGTATATGATATTTGGAATTATTCGTTTTATGACCTGTATAGTACATTTCGGAAAACTTTGTGGCACAGATGCAACATTATTCATATTATTCATATTCATTCGCATAACATCTTGCGGTTTGTAATCAGTGACTGCGTGTTTTTTTTCCCAATCTTGCCAGTCCCCACATGTTGCTCTATGCTGTTTCTTTTGTACTCCAGGACATGCAGAGGATAGAATAGTACAGAGCAGTAACTTCAGCGCTATATGCAATCATCAGATTCAAATGTTAACTGTTCACACACACGCAAGGATCGTCTTTCCTACATTTACAATGTGTGTACCTGTTATAATGTACACACTTCTCTCTATGCTGTGGTTTCTATTACACACCTGAAAGAAAGAGACAATATATGTGAAAACATCATCACACTAATGCAATATTATTTGAAAACGAACAGCGTCAGATCGGTTGTGGATTTATGCTGGCGCTATTACTGAAAGAAAAAAAAGATCATCATGTGCATTGATACTGCAGCACTGAATAAGCTCACGTGCTCTAACACCCCCCCCCCCCCATCTGACTCTATCTAACTGCACAAGTACAGACGCAAACCAAGTGTGAGTCCCAACTCACTCCTATATTTTCAGTTGTAAGCTGCTCTTTTTGTTAATATTAAACAGTACACACATACACTTGGTTTGCGTCTGTACTTGTGCTGTTACTTATAGTCAGATCGGGGGGGGGGTAGGTATTTGTAATGTTAGAGCCCGTGAGCTGATTCAGTGCAGCAGGATCAACGCACATGTTGATCTTTTTTTTCTTTCAGTACATGTGCCTTCCCTGTTTATTTATATATCTAGTGACTTTTCTGCCTGTCTGTCTCTCTATTACGCACTGCTCTGTCCATCTGTGTGTTATGGATCTTAAAAATAACAGTTATAAGGACACTTGTTCATGTTAATTGCAGTCTCAATTATTAAAAAATATTTTAAAGGAGCATCACACATGAAAATATAACGATCTCATTAACTGACAGTGCATACCAATTTATAAATTTTATGTCTGTTTGAGGTTAAAAAGAAAAAAAAAAACACTTTCTCCTCAACGGGAAATCAAGTCTCTGATGGACAGTAAGCCTGCTGCTCTCTGAGTTAGCAAATCTTACCGCTACACCGTGAAAGCTATTGTATTGTTCTTGTACCTTTTGTGAAAGTGTTTATTTGATGTTTGTACTTCATGCTTCACATATTCTATAGTTTATGCCTACATTTTGTAACATTTATTACTAAAATATGAAAAAGTTTCTGTTTTAACAATGTGTTTACACAGATTTCTGTAGAAACAGAACACACATGAAATGCGTGTGTTCCAAATAACGATCTATTATTTCCACTCTAAAACTCCACTTCACTCCCAGATAATCAATCAAGGCATGAGCTAGGAGAAGTTCGTGCACATTCTAAGTCGGTGGGGGGATCGAATAGCCGGCTGCTTGCAGTTTGTGTTTATCAGCACATTTAGATGACAAAAGACGCTGGCGGAGAGGTGCTATTAACACACTCAAAGTCAATAGTGGAAAATTTCATTATTAGAAATTTGCTCAAAAGACTGTCTTTCACCACATGAAGAGCCTCAAGAGCCTCCTTCTACTGAAGGAGTGGATGTAGAGGTGGTCCACACCTACAAGTATTTGCGGGACCACATTAATGATAGGTTGGACACAGAGGTACTGTATAAGAAAGGGCAGAGCAGGCTCTTTTTCCATAGGAGACTGCACTCCTTTAATGTGGAAACTGATATCCTTCACATCTTCTATAACTCTGTGATGGCCAGTGCAATTTTCTATGCTGTGGTGTACTGGGCTGATAACGTCACTTGAAGAGTGGCCCATTGAATCAACAGGCTAATTAAAAGTGCAAGCTTAGCTATTGGATGCATTCTAGACATCCTGTACATAGTAGCAAAGGAGAGAATTAAAACAAAACTGCTGTTATGAAAAATGCTGCACATCCCCTCTCTGACACACTAACAGTGAGGACTTTGCAAACCCAGCCACAGGGGATGCACAAACCAGTGTGTTTCTTCGTGCTGGTCCCAAACCCGGATAAATGGGGTGAGTTACGTCAGGAAGGGCATCTGGTGTAAAATTTTGCCAAATCAATATGCGGACAACAATACAAATTTCCATACCGGATCGGTCAAGCACCGGGTTAACAACGACCGGCACCAGTACTCTTACCCAACAGGGTGCTGGCGGAAATTGGCCTACTGTTGGCTGAAGAAGGAGAAGAAGAGGGGGAGACGTGTCCGGAGGCAGGAGGAGAGGAGGAAAGTAAAGAGAGTGGAACTGAGGGTAGGAACTTTGAATGTTGGCAGTATGACTGGTAAGAGGAGAGAGTTAACAGATATGATGGAGAGAAAGAAGGTTGATATATTGTGCGTGCAAAAGACTAAATGGAAGGAGAGTAAGGCCAGGTGGATTGGAGGTGGATTCAAATTGTTCTATCATGGTGTGGATGGGAGGAGAAATGGGGTAGGAGTTATTCTGAAGGAACAGTATGTCAAGAGTGTTTTGGAGGTGAAAAGAGTGTCAGGCAGAGTAATGATTATGAAGCTGGAAATTGAAGGTGTGATGATGAATGTTGTTAGTGCATATGCACCGCAAGTTGGGTGTGCAATGGGTGAGAAAGAAGATTTTTGGAGTGAGTTGGATGAAGTGATGAACAGTGTACCCAAGGGACAGAAAGTGGTGATTGGAGCAGATTTCAATGGGCATGTTGGTGAAGGGAACAGTGGAGACGAGGAGGTGATGGGTAGTTATGTTGTCAAGGAGAGGAATGAAGAAGGTCAGAGGATAGTGGATTTTGCCAAAAGGATGGACATGGCTGTGGTGAATATGTATTTTAAGAAGAGGGAGGAACATACTGTAGGGTTACGTACAAGAGTGGAGGAAGATGCACACAGGTAGATTACATCCTATGCAGAAGAGCTGATCTGAAGGAGATTGAAGACTGCAAAGTAGTGGCAGGGGAAAGTGTGGTTAAGCAGCGTAGGATGGTGGTATGTAGGATGACGTTGGAGATCAAAAAGAGGAAGTGAGTGAGGGCAGAGCCAAGGATCAAATGGTGGAAGTTGAAAAAGAAAGACTGCAAGGTTGAGTTTAGGGAAGAGGTGAGACAGGCACTGGGTGGCAGTGAAGAGTTGCCAGACAACTGGGAAACTACAGCAGATGTAGTAAGGGAGACAGCAAGAAGGGTGCTTGGTGTGACATCTGGAAAGAGGAAGGAGGAAAAGGAAACCTAGTGGTGGAATGAGGAAATACAGGAGAGTATACAGAGGAAGAGGATGGCAAAGAAGAGGTGGGATAGTCAGAGAGATGCAGAAAGTAGACAAGAGTACAAGGAGATAAGGCGTAAGGTGAAGAGAGAGGTGGCGAAGGCTAAAGAAAAGGCGTATGATGAGTTGTATGAGAGGTTGGACACTAAGGAGGGAGAAAATGACCTGTACTGATTGGCTAGACAGAGGGACTGAGCTGGGAAAAATGTGCAGCAGGTTAGGGTAATAAAGGATAAAGATGGAAATGTACTCACAAGCGAGAAGAGTGTGTTGAGCAGATGGACAGAGTACTTTGAGAGGCTGATAAATGAAGAGAACGAGAGAGAAGAGGTTGGATGATGTGGAGATAGTGAATCAGGAAGTGCAATGGATTAGCAAAGAGGAAGTAAGGACAGCTATGAAAAGGATGAAAAATGGAAAGGCCGTTGGTCCAGATGACATACCTATGGAAGCATGGAGGTGTTTAGGAGAGATGGCAGTGGAGTTTTTAACCAGATTTTTTAATGGAATCTTGGAAAGTGAGAGGATGCCTGAGGAGTGGAGAAGAAGTGTACTGGTGCTGATATTTAAGAATAAGGGGGGTGTGCAGGACTGCAATAACTACAGGAGAATAAAATTGATGAGCCACAGCATGAAGTTATGTGAAAGAGTAGTGGAAGCTAGGTTAGGAAGGGAGGTGATAATTAGTGAGCAGCAGTATGGTTTCATGCCAAGAAAGAGCACCACAGATGCAATATTTACTCTGAGGATGTTGATGGAGAAGTTTAGAGAAGGCCAGAAGGAGGAGTCCCAATGGTCTATGATGTTTGCTGATGACATTGTGATCTGTAGCAATATTAGGGAGCAGGTTGAGGAGACCCTGGAGAGGTGGAGATATGCTCTACAGAGGAGAGGAATGAAGGTCAGTAGGAACAAGACAGAATTCATGTGTGTAGTGTGTAAATGAGAGGGAAGTCAGTGGAATGGTGAGGATGCAGGGAGTAGAGTTGGCGAAGGTGGATGAGTTTAAATACTTGGGATCAACAGTACAGAGTAATGGGGATTGTGGAAGAGAGGTGAAAAAGAGAGTGCAGGCAGGGTGGAGAAGAGTGTCAGGAGTAATTTGTGACAGACAAGTATCAGCAAGAGTGAAAGTGAAAGTCTACAGAACAGTAGTGAGACCAGCTTTGTTATATGGGTTGGAGACGGTGGCCCTGACCAGAAAGCAGGAGACAGAACTGGAGTTAGCAGAGTTAAAGATGCTAAGATTTGCACTGGGTGTGACGAGGATGGATAGGATTAGAAATGAGTACATTAGAGGGTCAGCTCAAGTTGGACAGTTGGGAGACAAAGTCAGAGAGGCGAGATTGTGTTGGTTTGGAGGAGAGATGCTGGGTATATTGGGAGAAGGATGCTAAGGATAGAGCTGCCAGGGAAGAGGAAACGAGGAAGGCCTAAGTGAAGGTTTATGGATGTGGTGAGAGGGAACATGCAGGTGATGAGTGTAACAGAGTAAAATGCAGAGGACAGAAAGATATGGAAGAAGATGATCCGCTGTGGCAATCCCTAACAGGAGCATCCGAAAGAAGAAGAAGAAGATGTCAAGAAAAATTACTGGGGCACCTTTATACCAATATCTGCATAATCGTTCACTGTGATTGTGACAGCCAAGTCAGAACTTTTCTTTTTTTAATTTTCTTGCTTTATACGGATTCCAGTGTGTATGCAGACCAAAGTGTGTGTGTATATTTATTTATTTATTTACTTATTTATCTATCTATCTATCTATCTATCTATCTATCTATCTATCTATCTATCTATCTATCTATCTATCTATCTATCTATCTATCTATCTACTTACAGACTGGGCATTTTTAATAACATGTAATGTCATAAGTTACATGGTACTGTACTGTACATACATCACAGGCCTAGCACCACCTAAAATCATAATGACAGGACTTACACAGACTTGAAATGGTGATACCCATGAAAAGCTAACACACCAAATAGTGACAGCACCAAAATAAGGATAAAAAGATAAACACATTTAGACCTATATGGATGAAAACCTTATAGTTAAAGATTTCATTTATTAATAATCACTTTAACATTACCATGAGCCATACACAGTTAAGTTTTTTTTTAATACGAAAAACATAGTTTTAGAGATTGCATTATATTGTATAGAAATCATTGGCTACACTATAGAAATATATGTAAGTTATAAGCCTTTTTAATATTATAATGATCTGGCAAATCACCACAAGGCAGGGAATCCCAAAAGCTACAGCAAATGTGGCTGTTTATAGTGCCATGGAGTGGGGCAGACACAAAGAAGCTCCATCTACCCCTCTCAATTAAAGCAGCTACTGGGATGCTGTTGGGGGGAATTGGGGGGGAAGATAGCCATGCTAAAAGGGAAACAGGCCACAAGCTTGGCTGCATGTGGTTGTATCAGATAGTACTGTTTCTCTTATCTGCAATACAGGACTTAGAGGCTGCTAGGTTTTAATATGTGAAGGTCTAGTGGACTGTTGTGCTTTTAAAACAGGAGGCTGAAAGAGGAGTGCGCCCAAGAAAGAATAAAAATATAAAATGGTGGTGTCTCCATGGCTGAAACAACGGGAGGATTGTAAATAGTTGTTTTTTTCACTGCTTTTTTGAATGTTCAGATAAAAGAAAAGAGCAGTGAACCCCTTTGATTGTTGCAGCCACTAGTTAGTGCAGTTTTAATTTCCCAAATGTCAAGGGACATTACAGTATTAATCAATCAATATTTTTATGCAGTACTTTTTATACAGCAAGGCTCATAACAAGACTGCAAATTTAACCCCAAGGTTTGAGATGATATATGAAAAGGAAACTGTGTTATACAAACAAAGCACACATTATTAGAAAAAGGTGTGTGCTGTACAAAGGGGACAGTCTTCAAAATTAGAAAAGATGATCGTATATTAGAGAGGGGGGACTCATGTGAAAAAGGCTGCTCTCGAAACAGAGCCAGGGCCCAGACAAGACAGAAACTGCGCTCAAATCCAAGCCATCTCACGGAAAGGGGGTTCACAATTTGATGAAGGTGCATCCTTGTAGAAGCAAGAGAAGTTGCAACAAAGTATACCGTTTCCATTCTCATTGACTCTATCACTCTGCTTAGCAATTAAGACATGCTGGCAGTTTTCTTTTACAGTGTAAATAGAAAGCAAAGGTCACAAAAGAGAGCAATGATTCTTAACATAACATATGGGCTACAATCCAGAGAAAAGATCTGAATAGTTGTGTGCATTTGCCTTTCAGTTTTATTCTTTCAATTTATCAATGTAGGCAACCAAATTAAGACAGAGTTATTAGAATAAATAAATAATAAAATCAATCATACATTAGCATAAGATCTGCCATTTTTGTGTGTTGATATATGGCATAAGCAAACATGAAATTGATCTGTTGAATTGTGTGCAGCACTGAGCAGCCTTGGTGACTTTTGATTGATTATCTGCTTTGCAGGTTTCTGTTGCCACTCAATTCAGTGTTTTGCAGTCTAATTGTGTTTGCATACCTTCTGATCTACAGTGTGTGGAGGTTTAGGAGTAATTCAGAAAGGCACAATTTTCCATTCTATTTTCCTTTTTGCTCTTTTGCCGATGATTTTATTTGTTTTTCATTCAGCCTTGTTCTTTATCAGGCCAAGTTGGGGATATGGGACACCTCTCTTTGTACCCAGTAGGTGGAGCTAAAGGCATACAGATTAAGTGATATAATTTAGAGTGCTCTGCGATCTCCTTATTTACTCTGAAAGGTGAAGAGCTTGCCATGTCATCTACTGGGAGTTAATTCTGCTGCCAATGATGTGATACAGAATATAAGAAAGGCAGGAAAACAACATGAAAACTAACCACAAACCCAATCATGAGAATACAAACAGCCTAAGTAGCTGTGACGATAATAAGCAAGAGCAGATTTAAATTACTATAGGCCTTTTCAAGGTCACCACCAGCTCTGAATGAAATAAAAATAAAGACAACTATGGTTTTAAAAGTAAAAAGGTACAACTTTATCACAGAATTATGAATGAAGACTAAGATGCCTGTAGACTTTCTTTACAATTATTTAGTGCATCTGGCTTATTTAACTTTTTAATATGCCTGCAACCATTTTCAGCATTTAGAATTAACAGATGGAATGCTTTTAATATACTGGATGATGATTTAGTGGTCTTTGTGGCCTTCTCGTTGCTAAATTCTTTCATTTTTTTTTATTGTTCATTGCAGCAACATGTTTCATTCATACTTTTAATGACAAAATTCTGTACAAAGAAGCCTTTAATATGATTCACAATATGTATTACCTTTTTCTTCTTTAACATAAAATGTTATTTGAAAGTGGGTTCTTCGAAAACATTAAGCAAAAAAAAAGGTGTTAAAAAAATAAAAGTATACGTTTTAATTACAATTCCTCAAAACAATTGAAAATAATATGTTTTACTTTTTTTTTTCTAAAAATGACAGGAAACGATTAAAGAATTATAAACGCTCTAACAAAGCAATCAAGAACTAAACATTTTTCCATAATCCATTTTGGGAGCTCATCAAAAATCGAGCCATGTAGGATTTTTAATCCTCATGTAATATCCATCTGCTGCCTTAACAAGTGAGCACGAACTGCCAAGGTTAGCCATGATTGCTAATTATTATGTTAATGAAAACATAATGTAAGTAACATTCAATTGCATAGCACCTTTGCAAGTTAGGAATTGTTTTAACTTACCTGCAACACTCTAAAATGTAGAAAGATGTAACATGCCTTTAATATTCTCACCTCTGCTTAAGCCAGAGCTCACTGGAGCAACATTGGGTGCAATGCAGGAAAACAGCTCTGTACATGATGCCAAGATTTACAGTATTGAGAATTCATAATTTACAACTCATGTTATGAAAGCAATTAAATGACAGGATAAAACCAGCAAGTAGTTTTGTAAATTTATGATAACAATTTTAAATAAGGTGCAACTTACTGCATATATGAAGTATAAAGAGTCTTCTCTTACTTACTAGTTTATTAAGAAAAAGAGAGCTATCACCATATATACCTTAAAGCAGTGGTCCCCAACCTTTTTGACAGCAAGGACCACTTTATTAGATGCTAAGTTTACCACGGACCAGTCGTGGGGGGGGGGGTGGGGGGGGGGGGGTGGAGTGGGGGTGTGCGGCAGTTTTATACACAATTTACATAACATTTCTATTATTATTAAGTTATTAAGCAGTTTGCATACGTTTGCAACCTGAGATTTTTCTTCTTTTTTTGCATATAACAAAGACATATGCTTTGCATTTGCCATTCCAACAGATTGCACATCACAAACATTAACACTGTTATCGTTTTTTTTGTGTCTGCCGTTTCTATAGGAGGGTGACAATGAGTTAAATTCCGATGGATGTTTTTCAAATGTTGACAAGCAATAAGCAAAAGGTATCACTGAAAACCACAGAAAACAAAAACAGCAAAAAAAAAAACTGTACGAGGAAAGTTCGAAGAAAGAATTTTTTTTACAATGTTTCTGTTTGGGGATCGTTGTGCAAACGTGCACATCTGAACTGCGACCACAGATCTAACTGCTCTGTGGATGATTCATTCAGGCATTTCAAGGTCACTTCGTTGTAATGAAAGCATCTGCTGAATGTACTTTGTAGTAACGCAATTTCTATAGACTCGTGTCATATGGGGAAACTGTCGGGACTGTAACAATACTTTGTTGTAATACTCTCTCACCTCGGTCTCTCTCCTCTCTCTGCACCGCTGCAAAGCCCCACCCGCCAAGCGTTCTGAAAAGTCTGAGTGAGTCTCCGTTGCCGGCAGTTCTCTCGCGGACCGGTGGTTGGGGACCTCTGCCTTAAAGTATATCAGAACACACTATTTGAGCCAACTCTGTGAATTATTTGACAATCAGCGCCAGGAGACCAGGTGACCTATGTAGCCCAGTTTGGCTAAGCATAAAAAAGCCTGCATGGAGCCTTATCTTTTGTTGCATTTGCTGTGTAGTTCTGCTGTATATTAAGAACCACTTCAGATAGGGATTTCTTGTCATGTAGGTCCTTGAGTTGTGTTCTGGGTGTTATGTTTCACAGATTGTCCTTGAAATGTATAAATACTGTACATGTGTCTTTTTTGCTTGATTGGATTCTGTTTTGTTACTAAATTTTGTTTTTGAAATAAAAAGCTGCATGGAGCGGCCATGTCAGCTAACCACCCACAAGGTGAAGGGTGAGGGTTCGGCGCAACGACAGTCAGGTATCAGTTTAGAGTAGAATGGATCTAGGCAAAGTACACCTCTGCAATGAGAAGTGGATCTTGGAACGTAACATTTCTCATGGAGAAGGAGAAGATCCTCCTTGGGGAGGATGAAATCTAGTCATTCTTCTATAAATTTAGTCGGTGGCAGCAATAGCATTTGTTACAAAATTTACTACAAGAACAATTTTAACTTAGAATTAGTTACAGAATACAGTGTTTGAAATTGAAAATATCTGGATCAATGATTAGAATTCTAGAAGTTGTGTTATATTGAAAGGACAAATCTCTGGTGCAAAAAACTGTACCTGGTGGATACTGTAAATGTATATCAAAAAACCTTTGGTTGGATGACATTAAAGTAGATCAATTTGTACTGAATGTGCATTGAATTCTAAAGGAATATATGAGACTGCTGCCAGTCACGTTACACTGTTCCAGCTACAAAAAATATAGTTAGCATCATGTTACTGCAAAGCATTTCATCAGCAGTGACTGCCAATCTTATTAAGATTAATGAAAACATTAATGGAATACACTGCAGACAACTACTGGTTAAAACCTATGACACACTGCCACAAAACAGAATAGTGAAGAGGTTTGTGACAACAGGAAAATCAAACGGTTCCCCCGAGGCAGACTGAATATTTATTTCAAGAACTGAAGATGAAGCGGGAACAAAATGGAATATGATACAACTACTTCCAAAACAAATGATAAAGAATTAATATCTCTCTCTTTCTCACATTGTGTATACTTATTATTCACACACACCCCCCTCCCCTTGCAGGCTGAAAGGAAGTAGAGTCATGGGTAATGAACATAACATTTGTGTTATGTTGTGTTATCATTATTGAAAATATCGGGCCACAATTCTGTCTCTGGCAGCTCTGCCACTGGGTTGGTCAAGGTGCAGTGGCTCAAGGTCATCATCAGGCTGTACCACCACCTCAGGGGCCCTTTCTTTTGGCTATGTTGCGTAAGATTGAACATGCAACAATTATGTCACACGCTCTGTTGGGTGCAACCCTCAGCCTTTTTAGACATTGAAATCTCTCCTTTAGGGGGCCAAAGGTCATTTCAATTTGTGCCCTTGTCCTAGACAAAGCTGCATTATATTGAGTTTTTGGGCCAGGGTTGGGGTTGGGGAATGGGGTCCTTAAAAACTGTCTGCAGGTGTAGCTCCTGTCTCCAACCAGGACCCCATCAAGATGACCTGTATAAAATATAACAATTTTGAGTAAAATAAATGCTTTACCACGATTTCTAAATATGTATGGGTATTACCTTGTTCATGTTTCCAATACAGGTGTGACTCCCTAAAAATTCTGGATTCATGAACTGACCCTAGCCTCCCCATCTGAAATGATGCAAGATGCAGCACAGATTATCTGAGAGTGTATTCATAGCATGTGTGTTAGAGAAATTTATTCAATATGTCAACAGGCCTATTGGCTATTTTTAGCTGTAATGCTATAGGTTACACTACCTGTACATCGATACTGTGGAAGCCTTTTCTATTCACGTATGCCCCTTCATTTGCACCTGATGGGGCCTTGATTTGGATCTGAGTAGAGTCCAATGCTCCAATCACATTAGTGAATCATGGGAAAAAAGAATATTAGTCTTATTTTAAAGTTCTTTAAAGAAATGTAGGCTTTTGCCTATATATTACTTGCAATGGTATAAAAGGCCTCTTTAATGGTCTGCACACGCAGGTGTCCAGAAAAAACAATAAAAACTCTGAGGAAATGTTTCAGGGCCAAGTAGATTTTACGAATTGCCTGACAAACAGTGCTCTTTGATAGATTTTCTGCATTGCCTACCATATGCAGAAAAGTGGCACTTGCAAAAACCCTCAGAGTAATGCACACAGTCTGCGTGGTCGCAACAGCATGACTTCTCTGAGTTTGGCTCCTAACATAAGGAGCTAATAAATTTCTGAGGTATAAAATTCCCTCTTGGATGAGGTGATATCTGATCATCCAGATAGGCTAAAGGATCTTGACAATCGCATAAACCTCTCTTGACTTGAAATCTGTACACCGATTGCAATCGGTTGCTCATCTATGAATGCCGAGACCATGGCTGAATGGATTTTCATGTATGGAAACTTGTTAAGTGTGTAAGCTAATCCTTGTTTACATCTAACAAACCTGATCCTGAGCAGGTTTGAGGTTTGTGATTTGTTGCTATGACGATAAATCCTTCAAGAATTTTGAAGAAATGACAGAACTAGGATCGTGCTAAATTGTCAACAATTTAATCATGCTAAACCAGCAATCCACGTACGGAGAACACCCCCGTGGTCAATGAGTTTTCTGGTCATTTGGTTTGCTAAGTTTTTCTCTTAAATCAGAGACCATCTCAAATTTTATTTTCTCTGTGCAGTCTGCCAATCAGCAACTGCAATCTCCTGTGCTTCTACCTAGTTGTGTAATTTCCAAATAGACTCCCCATTCTTTGATAGTCTGTGCAGCTGACTAAGTTCACATAGCATCAGCTTCTTCCCTGCTGCTCTCAGTTCCAATCTAAAAGTCACACAAAAAAGCAATTTTCAATTTCCTGCCTTTCTCCACTGCAAGGGAATGATACAGAGTATGGGTTTCCCTCCTTGAGATATATTGACTTTGGGATGTTTATTGATGTTTTACCCATGCTTTCCCTAATATCAAATTCTGGTTCCCTCTTACTATATGCTAGCCGCCCCCATGGCTCTGCCCACATAGTAGTGGAACAGGACAGTGAGTAGGCTCACTGACTCCCTACTCCTCACGTCATGCTTCTTCCTCCCCTCGGCCAACAGCTCTCTGTCTTGGATTAGTGCAAATATATCGCTCCTGCAAGCGAACTATGATTGTTAGCGCGATGAGAGAAGTTGTAAATAAATCGGAATGTTCAAGCAAATAATAGAAAAAAACCCAACTACATCCGTTAAGTAGTTCTCTCGTTCACCAGCTAAGCCGAGGCTGGTGCATGAGTGAGGAGGTCGCTGCCCCCCTCCTCTCAGCCTGCTGCAGGTCTCTCGGATTTGCGCAAATAAATCTGTACCACAAGTGAACTATGATACATAGCACAATGAGAGAAGTTGCAAAATCAACTGGAATGTTCAAGCAAATTATAGAAAAAAAATGATCTAAATCCATTAAGTTGTTCTCTCATGAAAAGCGGACAGACAGACAGACAGAAAGTCATTGGATTTTATATATACTGCATAGAGATGTGAAATGTTTGGGTATTTAACCTCTATCACTCGAAAACATTACAGTAAATTAATGGTCAACCATGCATCAGAAAAAAAAATGTGTTTGTGTTTCTTTATGTGTTCATCTAGTCTGCGACATATGGACGGAGGAATTAGCAAACATTACCAACATAATACTAACAGATACACATCCAGGAAGATTTCTGCAGTGATAACTGTCAGACATAGTTTGAAATAAGCACTAATCTACCCATCCATCCATCCATTATCCAACCAGCTATATCCTAACTACAGGGTCATGGGGGTCTGCTGGAGTCAATCCCAGCCAACACAGGGCGCAAGGCAGGATACAGAGCACTAATCTAGGAAGATGAATATTTGACTTTTAACATTTTAATCATTTTATTGTTTGCTACTTTTTTTCTTTTTGGAAGAGGATGTGCAAAAAATGCATGACTCACTATAGTATTAGAATACACATTTTTATGAATATACATATGACTATCCTACATTTAGGCGTGAAAGCAAATAAAACACATGCTTTGAAAGTGATATGATTTAAAGAAGATTATCAAGTGAAACTTATTTGCACTCTGAGTTCATCTATAATCAAGTTAAACTTAAAATACTTTGGCCATTTTGAGGACAAATGGCATTGCCTTTTTGTCCTGTGGTTTGGCACATGATACATACACTTTAGTTTCTGACTGAACTTAACTGAAGTTCCTACCTCAAGAAGCCAGAGACATTATCTCTGTGGAATGAGTATAGCAGCCTCTGTACGGTAAGTCAGATCTCAATCTATATATGATAGTCATATTCAAATGACACTTGTGTGGTATATCCAGGCTTGTAGACGTCTTAATCTAATATTGTTTATTGCCTTGCTAAGTGAGAAACATGACCATAGTTCAACCAATGCCAACCTATTATCCACGAAAAGGTTGGGCTGATGCATACCAGGAAATAAATAGCGTAGTGTCCACTCCTTCCTTTAAAATCCATTGTTCGCACTAGCAATTTGGTCTCTGCACTATCTATACCTTGGTTCAGCTTCTGCTCCATAGTTAAACCCGTACTGCTTAGCGTGTGTGGCCTTCAACAAAAGGCTGGAACATTTCAACTCCAAGATGGGCAATCATGCGCCAGATGTTACCAATGGAACATGGGCCTAAAATGGAGATGGGTTTCAAGATTAATATTTTTTGAAACCTTGTAGTTATGTAAAGCTAGTGAACATACTAGCATATGCATTTCAGATTATTGGTATTAATGCAGCTGTCGAAATAACTTGTTTGAAGGATTAATCTTTAGCTTTTATACATTTTTTCTTCTAAATTTAAAAGAAAAATAAAACTTACAAAAACACCATTAGATCACAGTAACTCCTAGCAGACAGTCACACATCAGCTTTAACCAGCGTCTGACACGCTCACACATAGAAACACCTTTTTTCACAGAGGAGCTGTGGGAAAAAACAAGTCCAGACAAGCAGTTAAGATAAACAATTTGTGTTATCCAGGCACACATGGAATTAAGAAACTTATAACTGAAGACAAGAATTAAGAGAGTGAAACGTAATTCATAAATTTGTGTGTTGAAGAAAGTTTAGCATCAGGTTTGGACCATATAATGTAAGGGTTGATTAGAGAGCACATTTGCCAATTTATTAACTTTGTTCTCTATACAACGTCATGAAAAAAAAAGAAAGATGACAAGGTAATGATTAAAAATGGTAAAAATAAGAAGATACAGAAAACAAGAAGTGTTAGTACTCCAGCGGAAAAAGTACTGAAAGAGTGGCGTTACTAAAAAGACTGGTGAGCAACTGACAACCAGGTTAACTAATGGTGAATATGACTAGCAGAAAGAAACAATAACAACAAGGCATAATAAAGTGTTGTTTGGTTTTTTAATCATTCATTTTGAATAAAAAGGACATGACATTTAAACAATATTTATTGTGCTCTACGGTCAATGGAGTTGTGTTAAGCCTACTGAAGGATTTAACTTGCTCACTTTTCCTTATAAAGCCATCATTCTTGGAAATTCAAACATTTGGTTGTAGTTAAGTAGAATTTACATTTAAAATCTATGCAATTTATTATTGTTTATATAAGAAAAGTTGCATTTTAATATTATTTCATTATTTCAGTTACAGGAACTGCTAGGAAAAGTATAAAACAGAATTTCACAGCATGTATATAACAGACTTGAAAAGATCAACAACAGTGTTGTTGTATATTTAAATATAACATACTAAAGCAGAAGATGATGTTCATATAAATACCATGATTTTATTTGATGTAGCTTTGCAATATGTCGTTAATTAAAATGAAGCCAGTTGTCAGTTTGAGTATCCACTTTAATTTGCATTTGTATAACTGTCATAGACAATGTTGTTTAGTCCATTTTCAATAAATAAATTCAAATTTAAAAAATCCTATGTCACCTTGCCACCAGGTAATAAATAATTCAAATGTGGATACTCTGGTCCTAAAACAGGGATATGCCTTTAAAGTTAAATGGTAATCCACAAGTGGAAGAGTTTATAGAATAGTGAAAGTAAATTACATCCTTTTATGAAAAATTAAGTGGTTCATGATGAGTTTGTTTCCAGAGAACATGGTGTTTTTTAGAAAAAAATTTAATAAATATCCAATGTTACAGACTTAGTGTTCTATAAAAATTGTAGCTGGCTTGAACTTCTTTACTCATAAATTCATAATTCATTGCATGTTTATGGTGTAATTGTTGAAAAATATAATCATATTATGTATTAGGAGAAAGCTGGCAATCATTGTAAATAGGGACAGATCTAATTAAAACAATATGGTCTTATAGTGTTTTAAATGCTTCTATTTTAGCTCAATTGTAAGATTGCAAACCTTACAGAGAGTGGAAATCATAATCATAATTGTTGTGCTGAGAAATGGAGTCCAAGATTCTATATGTATATCCAAAAACAATACCCTTTTAATTAACACCCAAACCCTCATCAAAGCCCTCACACCCCACCATTAATTTCTGTCTATGCCAAAATACTGATAGAATAGGGTTTAGTCTTTTTTGGTCACAGAATGAATATCATAGACATATATTAGACAACAGAGCCCTCCACATCTCTGAATTGGAATAGGCTAATTTTACTAAATGTAAACATGGATCAGTGAATTAGTAAACATAGCCACAATACCATGTTACAGCTGATCCAAGGTATGGAATAACTGTAGCTCTTTTAATTTACTCTACACAGGCTATACTATTGTCTGGCTCTCCATCTGTTAATACCAAACATGTTTTGAGAGAAAGACAGATGTTTCAAAGTAAGGTAGCTGTAGTCATTAATTGTGGTGCCGGCAACATGTTGCATGTTGATTAGCACTTGCAAGTAAGAATTCCACTGTACTCTGAATGTGACATATAATTCTATAATATATAATGCAACACTGATATAGTAATGTCTGATTTTATTTTTGTTTTTATTTAATATGCCACACATATAGTCAGTTTTTTGTGATTCATAAATATTAAAATCATAATATAAAAAGTTAAATAAAGACAATGATTTTATTTGTTGAGGCAAAATTTAAGTAGAAAAAAGAAGAGAGTAAAAGCAACCACTGGCCAACTGCCTCTTCAAAATCAGCACTATAGCATGCCAAATTACGATATATGAAGCTGATGGCCCTTTGAGCACCACTGCTGGCAGTTCCAGAAGCATAAGATTGAAACACATAGTCATATGATAAAATATATCACAGCCCAAAGGACAATTTTAGCAACAAGGACCAGGAGATGAGAGCAAAAGGGGCAATGTAAAAGCAGTCTTTAAATGGGTCAAGACACAAAACCTGAATATTAAAAATACCAATACAAATTCTGGAGGCAATATGCTAATAACAAAAATCTCACAAAAAACCCATATGGTAAAGCAAAAATATAACACAAAAAATATCAATTACACCAGAATGAAACCAAAACAAGAAGAGAATTAAATTCAAGATATTCCAAAACTTAAATAAGTCAGAAAATTAAAAAAATAAATGCAAAACAAAGAAGATTTAAAAATATTTACTAACAACCCAATTGTCCTTCATTAACTTAGAATATGGAACCAATGTGGGAAGTACTTCAAGATAGACAAGCTTTTATATTCGGTGGCACCTCTGCATGATTACCACCTTTTACCACCCTCTCAAACTTACACAGTTTTTAATGTCTGGTAAACATTTGGGATTAAATCATTTAGAGATCTGTACATAGACAACGTCTTTGCATCCTACAAACAATTTCACTCCAAATTTAACTTTCCACCCAACACATTTCTTTCACTATCTCCCAATTAGAAACTTTGCTAAACAAAACCTGTCCAATTTTCCTCACCTCCCACCTCCCTCTATGCCGGAAAAAATATTGGATCAGTCTTGAGGACTCAGACAGCATTTTTGTAATATATTAAAAACATTTTTAAGTCCCTCTCTTTCAAATATCCCAGAGTATAGTGGGAAAAGGATTTCTCACTCAACATCTCAAAAAAGGAGTGGAAGGCAGCCATGCACAGAATTCACTCTAGCTCCATATGCGCAAAGCATACAATTATTCAACTCAAAATCTTTTATCGAGCACATCTTGTTTAAAATTGTCCAAAATGTTTCCAGGGCAAGATCCAACCTGCGAATGCTGCAATCAAGTTCCGGCCTCACTTGGTCACATGTTTTGGGCTTGCACCATATTAACATCATTCTGGACCAAAATCTTTAAATAACTGTCAGACAGCCTTGGTGTCACAATCCCTCCTAACCCATTAACAGCTGTGTTTGGGTTACTCCCAGATGGGCTTCAAGTGGAGAAGGACAAACAAACTGTAATTGTCGTTACTACACTATTGGCACGTAGATTTATCTTGCTCAACTGGAAGAATCCTAACCCATCTCTTTTAAACTAATGGGCAACTGATGTTATATACTACTTGAAATTGGAAAAAATCTAATTCTCACTTAAAGGATCTGTTCAAAACTTTTTAAAAACCTGGCAGGATCTAATCGATAACATTTTAGAACAAGCATTTAAATTTTTTCTACTCTGGCTGTTGGCCTAGCTGTCTTTCTGATGGGTGGGGGTTGATTTGGACTTAGGTTTGTCAAGTTTGACTTCCTTGTATGGAATGTTACTTGTGTGGCAGGAGGCTGGGGGCCAGACCCAGCCGGGACACCTGGAAGGACCAGGAGGCAGTCTATATGTCCCCCAGGCCATGAGGAGGCAACAGCCCTGGATAATGAGGGGATAATGGGCATGGAGCGAGGAGGTTCAAACCCACTGGGGCCTGTGGCCACCGCCAGGGGGCACCCCAAGCATCGTGGAGCCCAGGAGATCTGCACTTCCGCCATACCTGGGAGGGTGGAGGAAGGACCTTCCAGGGACGCCTGGAGTGCTTCTGGGTGCTCATACGGCACTTCCGTCACAACAGGAAGTGCTGCCGGAAGGACATCAACGAGCACCTGGAGCACATCAGGGTGACTATAAAAGGAGCCGCCTTCCTACAGTCGGGGAGCGAGAGTCAGGTGCTGGAGGAGGACGAAGCTCCAGCGCAAGGAAGAAAGGCAGCCCACGAACGTTGAATGGCCTATGATTTGGGGTGATTGGTGCGGGATCACTGTGTGCTGTGCGCTGTACGGGACTGTGTGAGGGACAGTATTGTTAATAAACCCGTGTGTTTTATAATAATACCGGTGTTTGTCTGATGGTGTTCAGGCTAGCTCTCACACTTGCTTTCAATAAATCTCAATAAAATGTTAACAAAAAAAAACATAATATCTGTAACAGTACACATATGTATTGAAGTGTAAGATTTTGCTTTTCATTATCAATAGCACTGACAAGAATTAACTACGATATTTGATGAATTTCTGTAATTATCATACTATATATATTAATTCAGACATTTTTAGGAAAAATACATTTTTCTATAAATTATGAAAACATATGTAAACATTATGTTACTGTATATTTTATAGAATTAAATTTTACATCTTACATTTATTAACACACATTATTGCTAAATATTACCTTCAACTGCACAGGAAAGCTCTCAGTTTAAAGTTTCCATTTTCAATTTTAAGTAAGCTTTAAAAAAAACAGTTATGTTAAAATATAAATAAAACTGACACCTTGTTCTGTGCAGAATACCTACATGTGTCCATTCTAAATTACAAGAAGTGCTTTAGTGCCCTCTTCTGCATTGCCAAAATACAAGTGACTTGTCAACATTCTTTTGAGAGTTTACTTGTATACAGTGGTGTGAAAAACTATTTGCCCCCTTCCTGATTTCTTATTCTTTTGCATGTTTGTCACACAAAATGTTTTTGATCATCAAACACATTTAACCATTAGTCAAATATAACACAAGTAAACACAAAATGCAGTTTGTAAATGGTGGTTTTTATTATTTAGGGAGAAAAAAAATCCAAACCTACATGGCCCTGTGTGAAAAAGTAATTGCCCCCTGAACCTAATAACTGGTTGGGCCACCCTTAGCAGCAATAACTGCAATCAAGCGTTTGCGATAACTTGCAATGAGTCTTTTACAGCTCTCTGGAGGAATTTTGGCCCACTCATCTTTGCAAAATTGTTGTAATTCAGCTTTATTTGAGGGTTTTCTAGCATGAACCGCCTTTTTAAGGTCATGCCATAGCATCTCAATTGGATTCAGGTCAGGACTTTGACTAGGCCACTCCAAAGTCTTCATTTTGTTTTTCTTCAGCCATTCAGAGGTGGATTTGCTGGTGTGTTTTGGGTCATTGTCCTGTTGCAGCACCCAAGATCGCTTCAGCTTGAGTTGACGAACAGATGGCCGGACATTCTCCTTCAGGATTTTTTGGTAGACAGTAGAATTCATGGTTCCATCTATCACAGCAAGCCTTCCAGGTCCTGAAGCAGCAAAACAACCCCAGACCATCACACTACCACCACCATATTTTACTGTTGGTATGATGTTCTTTTTCTGAAATGCTGTGTTCCTTTTACGCCAGATGTAACGGGACATTTGCCTTCCAAAAAGTTCAACTTTTGTCTCATCAGTCCACAAGGTATTTTCCCAAAAGTCTTGGCAATCATTGAGATGTTTCTTAGCAAAATTGAGACGAGCCCTAATGTTCTTTTTGCTTAACAGTGGTTTGCGTCTTGGAAATCTGCCATGCAGGCCGTTTTCGCCCAGTCTCTTTCTTATGGTGGAGTCGTGAACACTGACCTTAATTGAGGCAAGTGAGGCCTGCAGTTCTTTAGACGTTGTCCTGAGGTCTTTTGTGACCTCTCGGATGAGTCGTCTCTGCGCTCTTGGGGTAATTTTGGTCAGCCGGCCACTCCTGGGAAGGTTCACCACTGTTCCATGTTTTTGCCATTTGTGGATAATGGCTCTCACTGTGGTTCGCTGGAGTCCCAAAGCTTTAGAAATGGCTTTATAACCTTTACCAGACTGATAGATCTCAATTACTTCTGTTCTCATTTGTTCCTGAATTTCTTTGGATCTTGGCATGATGTCTAGCTTTTGAGGTGCTTTTGGTCTACTTCTCTGTGTCAGGCAGCTCCTATTTAAGTGATTTCTTGATTGAAACAGGTGTGGCAGTAATCAGGCCTGGGGGTGGCTACGGAAATTGAACTCAGGTGTGATACACCACAGTTAGGTTATTTTTTAACAAGGGGGCAATTACTTTTTCACACAGGGCCATGTAGGTTTGGATTTTTTTTCTCCCTAAATAATAAACACCATCATTTAAAAACTGCATTTTGTGTTTATTTGTGTTATATTTGACTAATGGTTAAATGTGTTTGATGATCAGAAACATTTTGTGTGACAAACATGCAAAAGAATAAGAAATCAGGAAGGGGGCAAATAGTTTTTCACACCACTGTATATTGTTTATTCAAATTAACACTTTTCAATGTCATAATGAGCTCTGATCATTAAAGAATTACTGTACTAGTACAAGAGCCATTCTTTGTGATGATGAGGCCAATATACACCCTTGTATCCACCCCTCCTTTTGGCCATTTATCATATGAAAACCATTTATTTTTTATGACCCTTTCATCTATGGCTACTTTAGGCAAAGACTCACTGTATTTCACTATACAATTACTGTAATTATGTCTTCTACATAACAAATGTCTTCTTCCAGCAACAATTTTTTTGTATCACAAATGACCACTTTCATAGTAGGCCCCAACACTCCAAAGAAAACATGATCCATGTAACTTTTTGTATCAAGAATTCAAGTACAGTATAACAGTTTTCTTTTCCCTGGATGACTAAATTAGATTAGATGGTTTGTCCCCAAGGGGAATTTAAAATTTTACAGAATTTCCAAAAAATAAATAAATAAATAAATAAGATAAAACAAACAACAACCCCATCTAACACACTTAACATTTTCTGGCTTAGATAACAAAGCTGCTAATGTCAATACAGGCTTGTAAGTGACAGCAAGATGAGGTCAGACCAGCTTGGATCGTACCACAGGTTTATATTTAAATGCATTGACATATGGATAGAGCAGTATCCACAAAAGGAGCAGGCCTAACAGGCCTTGATTCCTCCTTTGAAGTCATTAACATTTCGAATGATTTATCAAAAAGATATTGACACGGAGGGAATCATTTCTGTTGCTGAGTTAGCCAAGCCAGGCTGATGTAACTCACTTTCCCAAGTAGTGACATGGACAAATTTAGTCTGCAATTTAATGTCTGGATCACACATTTAGTTTTAATTATACTGTGCTACCTTATTCATCACTGCACAGTCACAAAAATCTCCACCTCCTCCTGGTTTTTTTCACTCAATCTGATGAAACCCACCCAACATTAAAATAGCATCTGAAATATGAGGTGTAAGCCAGTTCTCTACAATATCGACATATCAGAGTACCTGAGCTCTCCATAACTCACTTTAATCCTCGTTCTGGATCTTTGCCTCTTCTATCTCTAGACAAGCTTGTAACTTTTTATCCTTCCTCCATATATTCGCCCTTTTGCTCTTCATTTATGGACAAGCAGCTCTTCCAATACGGTGTAACAGGGCTGTTTAGGCGGCAGTGATCGCAGTGCTACCAGGTAAATACAGGAATGTTTTAAACATCCCACTTTAAATTTTTTAGAGTCTTTTATAGTCTCTGGTGTTATAGATGTAGGCAGCCATCACATTTTTTATACTCACTGTGTGCCATTTCTCAAGTTCGTAGCTTGTCCGAGAGGCAGTTGAGGAAGGCTGGTGCACTGGTCTGTTTTGACAGCAGCATCTCTTCAGTTTAATTTAAACATCCATTCAAAAATATATGGTAACAAACCAGAGGCCAAACCTTAAAATTACTAATTAACAGCATTAATTAATTACATTGAAATGATTAATAGTTCTAATAATAATTCTAAATAAATTTTAAAAAGAGAAAGAGAAAAAGAGCTACTGTAAAGGCTGATGCATGGTGTAGCACCTGAAAGTAGAACTATTGTTACTATACTATTATGGTAGTAGTATTATAATATAATAGTAGTATTAGACTACTGAACATCAATAAAGTCTCTAACTGTTAGCTACTGAAGCCAAAGAATGCAACACACACTCAGCTAGTTAAACAACTATGCTTTGCATTTCAAATAAAACAAGATATCCATATACAGTATACTCAAAATCAAAGGAGCCAATGACAGGTTAGTATACACTTTCAATAGTTAAACTAAAATCCAAAATTTCACAGTCTTTGTCTTAATGAGAACAATTGCTTTTTTTTAGTGTTCGTAAATTATGCTTCAATATTGGTAGAACTTTCTTGTAGCCATGTGGGATACCATGGATTCATGGTAGTGATCCATTTAGTTTGCAGATTTATAATTTCCATTGCATGATGGAAAACAGTTCTGGTAGTGGATGTATGGAGATAAAGTGCAAACAGAAAATTCAAATTTCTTCTAACATAGATGTTAGAATATACCAGCTCCTACAATGTCACAACTCAGTTGTCATAAAATTATTTTAAAAAATCAATAAAAGAAAGATTAACATGTAGAGGACAGCACATCTTATGAATTTAGACAGGTACATTTGCATACAACAATGTATCTCAAAGTATATATAAATGTACAGTACATTACATATATAGATAGTAGTTTTCAGATAAAATATTTATTCTTTTTCCATTGTATAACTGAGGAAACATTGGTTTAGATAAGTTTTTCTTTGAACAAAACCAGAAAATATCTCTGAGAGTGAAATTTCTGATGAAATATATATTATGAAATACTTACACATAGCATTACCAATTTAGTTTAATAATTTGACCTAGAATATTTTATGTGTTATATTCACAAAATGTATTCACTTTTTCACAGGACTATGATTAATAAATGTATGACAATTAATTAATGAACAATGATGTATTGATTGGTTATTCTCTTTTATTTTGCATAATAATGGAATAATCTACAAAATATGAAATACAGATAAATGGAACATGTTACAAAACAGGCACTTTTGTATTCTTATTCTTTTGTAATTTCCTACCTAAAGCACTAATCAAATTACATAACATCATAGTAGAGTTAAGACTTAAATTTCCTTATGAAATATTCATGTATATCTTGTGATTCTGGGTTATGCAGTTTTTAACGTTGTTCTTAATTTTAAATTCTTTATTGTGAGCATTGAGAGGACTTCTACATTTAATTACATTGTTGTTAGCTTATTTCTTTTTACTTATCTGTAACATGGATAGGTATAAGTTTTGTCGTTTGATTCAGAGAGACAGAGATGCAAACTACTTTTAAAGGAGAATCTGCAAAAAGAAGACTGACTTGTATGGGTCAGTTCTAAAATATATATCTTTGTAAAAGATACATTCAAAAGAGCAGTCTAAATACAAGCTAAAGTTTAAAGAAATATCACAATATGAAAATGTAAATCAGAAGTACAAACTCAGTATGGGCTCCACTATGTTTTATAAAGGCAGCTTGAAAGTCACATGACACGCAACGGGCACTGTTGCTATAAACAATATGGTGTTACCTATAGAAAAACATAGCACAAAATGGCAATGCCCATTAAACAAAAAGGCATTGTGATAATGTCACAAAACTAACAATAGAACCAATCATTCTTCAGAAAATAAGCTAAAATATTGTACATGTGCACCTGACTGTACAAATAATGTACATTTTCAAAAGAGCTCTCCTCTAAGGACAAGGGCTCAAAGTGCACAGACCTGCTTTTAAGGGATTATGTGGTGTCATAAATGAGAAGCATAAGTATCCCTAGATGGAGTCTTATCCATGTCAAATATGTGCTCTCCATCTACTTCTACAGGTTATGAAGCAGAAGGAGGAGGAACCAAAAAATAAAATGGATTATGAAAGACTACATTTAGTTGAGGGTGGCATGGTGGCACAGTGGTAGTGCTGCTGCCTCGCAGTAAGGAGACCTGGGTTCACTTCCCGGGTCCTCCCTGTGTGGAGTTTGCATTTTCTCCCCATGTCTGCGTGGGTTGGATAATGACTGACATTTAGTTGAAACACTGGAAATGTGTGTGTGGGTTTGGGTGACATTTAAAATGTGCCAAAAAGGCTACTTTATATGTAAGTAGACTGACTTTTTATACAGAGATATAGAGTCTGAAATATCTGTGGACCAGCTTGTAAGACAAAGCTTGTAGTTTGCCACAATTCCTGTACAACTCAGTAATTCAGAGGGATCTGATGTTTTCTATCTAAAACAATTCTGTAGGTGACTCTGACTGCCAACAGATTTTCCAAGATTGATTGTATAATGTTTTCTAACTTCTTCAAGTGCTTTCATTTTGCTCATTGCACTCTGGATGGTATTATGAAGTGAGATGTACTTTGGTGCAAATTCTGTTACAAAAATATTTCCAGAATCAAGTTACAATTGTAACCTGAATTTGTTCTTATAAAAATATCTAGAAATTCCTAAGCCTCTCTCTTAAGAGAATCGAAGTGCGCACTTCTAATATGACAAAAATGGATGTAAAACCTTTCAAGAGGATAAATCACTTACAAAATCCACAGTTATTTCTTCCATAGGTTAAGGAGGCATACTGTACATAACCCTGGGAAGAAACCCTGAGATTTTTAAATATTCTAAATGTCCTATGACTTGAAATATTTTTGAATAGCTTTTTAACTTGTGGATGACTTGAAATATAAAATGTTAAAGTATGTGTGAATAATAAACATATATTTATGTCATCCTGATATATTTTTTCTAAACTTCTCTGGAGCATATACAACTTTATCGTTTTCATAAGTGGCTGGAAAATAAAGCTAGATTACCCTGCTTAGCAAGCGAGAGCAATGGCTGATATTTAGTACCATGCTGTACGGATAATGGATGCCTGAAGTGTGCAGGCCTCAGTTTATTTCACAGTATACAGTACTTAGTACAAACTCTTGATGTTGACTTTTGTTGACACCTGCCTTGAAAGAGTTAATTCTTTATAGTTAATATGTAGCTATGGGGAACCATCCTTTTTGTCTTCAAAAAAGAACCAATCCACTACAGGACTAAACTGCAGAAGAATACATTTTTGTGGTGCGTTTCCTCAATGTCACATTTCATAGCTTTTGTTTCAGGACTTGACAATGCATAGACTTCACATTTTGTAATGGAGCCTCTTTCAATAGATTGTACAATCGTAAAAATGGTGGGGAGGCAATTATAAGTAATTCTGCTTACTAAATACATCAGCAAAATCTTCCTATTCCATGGGGAATTGCAAAATGGAACTGCTTAATAAACAAATTGATCATTTAGGTACATTAACGTTCGTACTTTGGTTATGTTTGCAACAATTAGTCCCCTTTTCCTGTTCCTCCATTGACAGGTCACTCTTGGTCTGTGCAGTTTCAGTCAAGTGTACCCAAGAATTATATTTGATATTTGAGAATGAAAAAATATATTAACTCTCCAGAGCAGAACTCTGTATATACTTCAATGAATTGTGTTTTAAAGTCAATAAAACCAACACCAAATGGGATCTCCATCAACTGTATGTTTTTTTTCAGTCTTCTATTTTGTTAAATGTTTGAACAACCCTAATAATTAAACTAAGCCTTAGTATGGCTTACTGTCAGTGAAAATATTTTAAAATCCTAGTACACAAATACAGAAATGGAACCCCACTGAGACAAAATTCTGCTTAGTTTTGCCACTAAACTAGACACTTCAGTTTTAAATGCCACGTATTACCACAGAAAACCTCTTAAGATGTATTTGTTGTTTTGTGAATTGGCCTTTTCTTTTTCATATTCTAAAATACAAGTACTCAATTTCAATGTTAATTCCAGCAATTCGTAAAACTAAAAACCCAATTTTTTGCACATTACCTCTACAAAAATTCCTTTAATTAACTGTATATTTTGTACAACACTCTTTACTGGATACAGGTTGACAACTATAATGCACTAACAACAAATTAATAAATCATACAACCGCTATAGTATATACATAACTGCACAAAGCATTGTAATGTCTGTGCACTAGGCCTGAGAAAAAGAGAGAGTAAGAGGGAGGGAGAGATGTGGAGCAGGCACCAATAGCTCTTGCCGGAGTGGCATGACTTGAGGGGCCCGGGGAATGAAGCACATAAAGAGCAGCATTTGTGAGACCCTCTGCTTTGTTCAAGTATATATGTCTAGGTATGTTAACACCAGAAACCTCAGGATAGATCCTGGCTTGAAATGGCTTATGGAGTTTGTGAAAATGAGTGCAGATGCGGCTACCTTTGACTACAAGTTAGAAGTGTGAGGCAGAAACAGCAGTGTGAATGTATAGGCTGTGCACATGGCAGACACCCGGGCAAATGACCCTGCATGTTGCAAGAGCTGGAACTGCTTCAGTATCAGACACACAACTAAATATTTTTTTTAATAACAGAACACCTGGAAAACTAGAATGAAAGCCATGAAGATAATACATGAAAATCTTAAAAAACCAAGATAAAAAATCTGATGAAATTCATTATGCCCCTCACACTCACCTCGCAGATGGCGTCTTAACCCACTTCTATTAGCAGACGAGAACTGTACAGAATTTATATCAAAACAAATCAGTTTTTTCCTAGAGACAAACACACCCTCAGAGGTTTCTGCAGGAACACTCTGGGAAACTCTAAAGGCCTTCTTAAGAGGACAGATTATTTCATATCTTTCCCACAGAAATAAATTAGAAACCAAGAAAGTGTCAGAGCTAAGAAGCGAAATTACTAGAACAGATGAAGAACAAGCCAGGCGTCCAAGTGAGGCTCTTCATAGGAAAAGGCATGCTCTGCATACAGAACTCAACACCTAGACAACTAAAGAAACTGAACAACTTATTTATAAATCAAGACATCATTACAATGAACACGGAGAGAAAGCTAATAAGCTTTTAGCTCAACAAATCCACAAGCAATGCAATCCCAGTAATCACCAACACGAATGGAGATGAAATCATTGAACATAAAAATATAATGCACACATTTAGAGACTACTATAAAACTTTATATTCTACTGAGTTTAAAGACGATAACAAACAATCTAATGCATTTCTGGATACATTACAGACACCACAAATAGATACTTTTACTGCTAAGGAACTGGATAAACCTCTGATGCTATCAGAATTACGAGATGCTATAAAGTCACTTCAAGGTGGGAAATCAGCAGACCCTGATGACTACCCTGTAGAATTTTATAAGAAATTCTCCACTCAGCTAGCTCCCATCTTATTGGCAACATTTACAGAAGCTAGAGACAATCAAATTCTACCTCAAACCTTTCGTCAAGCATTAATCACCATCTTTCCTAAACAAAATAAGGATTTGCTACAATATGCATCAAACAGACCAATTTCACTTCTGAATAATGATGTTAAGATACTCTCAAAAATTATAGCTAGAAGGATGGAGAAAGTGCTTCCTTTGGTAATATCACAGGATCAAACTGGAATTATTAAAGGCTGACACTTATCTTCCAATCTTTGATGCCTGTTTAATGTAATATATTCACCAGCAAAGTCAAACACCCCAGAGATATTATTATTATTGGATGCAGAAAAATCATTTGATATGATTGAATGGAACTACCTTTTCACTACATTAGAGAAATTTGGGTTTGGCTTGAATATTTGTGCATGGATCAAACTACTGTATACTAATCCAGAAGCTTCAGTTTGTATTAACAACATTTGTTCAGACTACTTTAAACTAGAACGTGGCACCAGACAAGGATGCCCCTTGTCACCACTGCTGTTTGCAATCGCCATTGAACCACTGGCGGTCCACTGTCGAAATTCTTATCAGATAAAGGGGATTATCAGAGAAGGAATGGAACAGAAAATTTCTCTATATGCAGATGATATGGTTTTATATATATCAGACCCAGAAAACACTGTGCCTGCAGTTTTAACAGTACTTACAGAATTTCAAAAGATCTCTGGTCTCAGAATTAATTTGTATAAAAGTATACTCTTTCCAGTGAATTCTCAAGCATATGATATTAGATTGGACACCCTACCTTTTACCATAGCAGATCAGTTTAAATACCTAGGAGTAAATATCACAAGTAAACATAAAGCTCTTTATCAACAAAATTTCGCCGTCTGTATGGAAAAAATTACATAGATGGTCAACCCTTCATCTCACTCTAGCTGGAAGAATTAACGTTGTTAAGATGAATATCCTTCCTAAGCTTCTTTTTTTATTTCAAAACATTCCAATATACATCAATAAATCATTTTTTAAGCAATTAGATTCAACCATAACCTCATTTATTTGGAACTCAAAACATTCACGTATCCGAAGAGCGACCCTACAAAGACCTAAGGCAGAAGGTGGCATGGCTCTGCCTAATTTTCAGTTTTATTACTGGGCAGCAAACATACAAGCTATAAAAACCTGGACACAAATAAATGCAATAGAAGTAAAATCCTGCAGTACTTCTTTATATTCCCTGCTCTGCGCCGCAATAAATGCAAGTTATTGCAAATATACTAATAACCCAATTGTGCTTCATTCACTCAGAACATGGAACCAATTTAGAAAGAAGTTTAAGATGGAAATTTTTTTATCTGTGGCACCTCTGCAGGAGAACCACCTCTTTCAACCCTCGCAAACATATCTAGTTTTTAATATCTGGAAAAGATTTGGGATAAACTTGCTCAGAGATCTTTATATAGACAATATCTTTGCATTCTTTGAACAATTACATTCCAAATTTAACCTTCCAGCTACACATTTATTTCACTATCTTCAAATTAGAAACTTTGTTAAACAGAACCTGCCAGATTTTCCTCATCTTGTACCCTCCACCATGCTGGAAAAAATACTCCTCAATTTCGAGGACTTAGACACCATTTCTGCAATATATAAAATTTTATTAGAGTCACTTCCTTTCAAAGATCCAAGAGGACAATGGGAAAAAGATCTCTTAATCAATATATCAGAAAAGGAGTGGAAGGTAGCAATGCAGAGAATTCACTCAAGCTCAATATGCACAAAGCATACAATTATTCAACTCAAAATTATATATCGAGCTCATCTGTCTCGCTTAAAACTGTCCAAAATATTTCCAGGGCAAGATCCAACCTGCGAACACTGCAACTAAGCTCCTGCCTCACTGGGTCACATGTTTTGGGCCTGCATCCAATTTTAACATCATTTTGGACCAAAATTTCTAAGTGCCTTTCAGATAGCCTTGGTGTCACAATCCCTCCTAACCCATTAATAGCTGTGTGGTTTTCTTCCAGATGAATTTGAAGTGGAGAAGGACAAGCAAACTGTGATTGCGTTCACTACACTTTTGGCACACAGACTTATTTTGTTAAATTGGAAGAATCCTAACTCTCCTCTTATGAGTCAGTGGGAAACCGATGTTTTATATTATTTGAAATTGTAAAAAATCTAATTCTCAGTTAGAGGTTATGTACAGATCTTTTTCAAAACCTGGCAGGATTTAATCAATAATATTTTAGAATAAGAATAAATAGTTATCTCCGCATTTCTTTTTCTTCTCCATTTATCTTTATTGTCCTATTAAACTCAACAATTTAGGTATGTTTACAAGCTTTAAGTATTACTCCTTTGGCCATGCTCTCCTTCTCAGGGATGGGGTTTGATTTGTTTTCAGTCCTATTTTTTGTAAAAATTGATCTATTTGTACAGAATGATTACAATAAAATTAATAAAACATAATAAAAAAAATCAGATGAAACTGAGGTGCAAGTACTGAGGAGTTTGAAATCTTAAGGAATAAAGCTACAGATGTTTGCAACATTAAAAGACAGATAAGTCATGGCAGTCCTACTGCATGATTGCTGAATACATATTTCTGTTATTATACTGCAGACCATAAATGCTGAATATGTCCATGACATGGTTATAACCTAGTGGACTATGTTGAAAAATTATGCTCAAGTAAATGCTGTATTTATTTATTTATCATTTTTTATAAATATATTGCAGATACTTTTTGACTTTATATTTCTAAGATGTTACAGGCAAGGATATTGTTAGAAGTGTTATTAATGAAACTAACAAAAAAGATGCATAGTACACATAGGAGAAGTATATTTTTCAAATAAATGTTGGCCTAAAGAAAAACAATGGTAAAAAGAAGATATAGAGCATTACTAAAACTAAACACAACGTAAGTATAGATTTAAAATCTGTACTAGCTGTGCTACCCATCAAAGACGGGTTGAAGTCTAAGTAATCAACACAGACCACATGTTTGCAGTGCACCATGCAATGTATATGTCTCTGTTATATGCCATTTTGTGTACTGTAGGATTTGCAAAAAACAATGTTAATGTTTGTGGTATGCCATCTGCTGGATTGACAAATGCATACATTTAATTATTAAAATTCTTCTGATGTGCCATCTTGGAATGACAGAGACATGGCAACCAGATAGACAAAGAAATAGACATCCTTTTATTAACCCCTTAACCGCCCTCTGCCGGATATATCCGGCACCGTTGTTTTATTGCTAACGCCATACTGCCGGAATTATCCGGCACATTTGCCTGTGGTTATATGAATGCCTGGCAAGTAGTATAACTGACGGTTTGGCGTGGGTATTATTACTACGTTGTATTTCGACAAGTCTGTGGTTGTTTTGGCCGGTCATGTGACGTGATTCGCATGTAACAGCTGTGAATATGGCGAAACGTAAACTGACTTCAAGTGAGGCTTTGCAGGCGATTTTGGACAGTTCTGATCATGATTGTAGCAGTTCTGAAGAAGATTTTAGTGACAGTGATGAGCAGCAACGTGCGCTGCATGATACTGTGAATGAAGAGGCATCGGATGACGGCGCTGAGTGGGTGTATCCCCAGCATGTCAGCTGGGCTGCTGCCTGTGGTGAACTACCTTTTCTGCATTCGTTTGAGGGAATGTGTGGCTTTATTGTTGATGTAAACAATTACACTGCTGAGCAGTTTTATGAGCTGTTTGTGTCACCTGATTTGATCAGACATTTTGTTCATCAGACAAATCTGTATGCAGCACAGTTTATTGAGAAAAATCCCAATTTACCTCCACATTCCCGTGTTCGTGCTTGGTTTGACACTGATGAAAACGAAATGAAAAAATTCATTGGGATTTTGATGTTGATGGGAATAATCAGAAAACCAGATATTGAGATGTACTGGTCTACAGATCCTATGTATGCAACACCTATTTTTGCAGCTGTCATGACACGTAACCGATTCTCTTTGCTGCTGAAATTCTTTCATTTGAATGACAACAGAAACGAGCCAGATAAGAAAGATCCAAACCGCGACCACTTGTTCAAGCTACGTCCTTTGATTGATCATTTATTTGAAGCATTTCAGTTGCCCTACATGCCAGGACTGTCAGTTGCAGTTGATGAAAGTTTATTGTCGTGGAAGGGCCGCTTACAGTTTCGACAGTATCTACCATTGAAAAGGGCACGGTTTGGTATCAAGATGTTTTGCTTAGCTGAGAATTCAGGTTACATTTATAGATTTCGTGTATACACTGGCAACTTGCACAACATTTAGTGGTCAATACTGCTTGAATAAATGTTAAAAATGTAAAAAAAATGTAAAAAAGTAAAAAAACGAAAATTGTTCAGATTTCGCCTGGCGTGGGGAATATTTAGGGAGTTGGCGGTTAAAGGGTTAAGGAGGACATTAGTTGAAATATTTTTTTGGGTGTATTTATGTAATGTTCCGGGATAAAAGCTATGTTTTAAGAATTTTTTTTTGTTTGTTTCCTAGATGGATACTCACATCATCATACTCTTATACCTTATGCAGTAGTTGCGCAAGATCTTATCTTGCAAAAGGAATACAAAGCCAGTACCATCTGGAAACATGGAAGAAAGACACATACTGCCTAAAAGAAGAGCACAGGTGAATTCAGTTTTCTAAGTAAACATTTTACAGATATTTTTTCATTTTTTAATTAAAATGTGTATAAGAAATTCATATTCTTACAAGCAATGCTCAAGCAGTAATGCATTACTTTACCTAACCTATAAAAAAGATCTGACATTTTACAGGTTTAAAATGAACAGCTCTGGAGTTAAAACTTCAGTGCTTCATAAATGACAGGGAATTCCTTTGAATATAGATACAGGCCAAAAAAAAGCTTCCCTAAAGCTAATTTATTTCCCTTTGCTTCTGCACTGCAGTACAAACATATTATTTTTCTTGTAAATATCTGTAAAAATTAACATAAAATTGTGACTAAATAGTGACCTGGGTTTCAAAGAAAGGGCTATTTACAATTTTTCTTGGCTGAATAAAAATATCTGCCATATGCCTTTCAAAGTAATTCTAGAATGATAGATTGTTAAAAGAACTGCTTGAGATAAAATATCAGTTGTTGTTATTTAGGATAACTTGCTATATATTCCTAGGCTAGAAATTAATACATTAGCTGACTTGCTAACAAATAAAATATTTAACAATAAATAATGATCAACCTCTTTAAGAATTAAGCACATGGGCAAACCAAAATTCAGCAGCAAAAAATGTATTAAAATAGGGAGAACTCTATTGCTTAGCTAATATGTGTTATTTTAAAAAAAAATAATTACAGAAGAACAATGGAATCAAGAAAGATAATTAACAACTGGTTTCAGTGAAAAGAACAAATGAGCTTTTGATTAATTTTTGTCCATTTAGATGCTCAGGTTAATATCCCTGGACTTGATATCGGACATTTATCAAATCATTTATGATTCTGTGCCCAGAGGCTTGTGGTCTTACAGGTGCATCATTTTATAAAAAAAATTAAAATATGTTTACCTGTAAATGTATAATTTACTATCCTTCCATCCATTTGTGTAACATCCTACACAAGGCCTTCAATTATAGGAGTCTATACCAGCAGCATCAGGTGCAAAGAGGAGCCAGGTAGATATTCCATCGTGGGGATACTCAATAACAAAAAAACAATTTACTGTAGATCCGTCCGCTAATCTAAGAGTGATATATGAAGAAATTGGTAAAAGCTTAAGATAGCTGAAAAAAACTTCACAGCTATGGGGAAAGTGTGTAAACTCAGCATACTGTAGACAGTGGCCAGGAATCTAAATTTCTAGAGTACCACTAACCATTGTACCACTCATGAACAGACTGATGTGCATCCCTAAATTGGATTGCGTCATGATAGAAGTTAGATAAATACAGTATATAAAAGAACAGAATGACACAAGAAGGACAGACATTCTTTTAATACAAAGATATACATACTGTATCTCCACCCTCCATCCATCCATTTCAAAAATAGTTTATCTCATAGAAAATGTTGGTGGTGAGTGGTGCAGTGCAGCTCCAGAAGACAGTTTAGAATTTAATACTATACTATCCGAATTATGTATGAAGTTGACCTGTTCTAATTATATCGGAGTAGTTTTCCACAGGTACCCCAGTTCTCTGCCATATCTTAAAGACATGATTTTAGCCAGTGACTCCAAATTGTCCAAAGTTATGTACTGTTATTGACCCTTTATATTTGTCTCAAGGCCCAGTCATTTACTGCATATTGTACTGTATGTACTGTATGTCTAATTTCTACATGGCAAATAAAATTTGATTTGATTGAGGCTAGACGAACAGATAGGTGGCAGGATGATGCAGGTTCGGCTTCAAGCATCCTGGCAGACACTGAAGGATAGTGGTAGGGACGAGTACCGGAGGGAGGAACTGTGGCTGTCAGTATCTCAGCCCTGTTGCACGACCTGAAGGCTGAGCTGGGGAGTGCTTGGCTGGTAGATAAAGCAAGAAAAGGAAACCCAATGTCTACATGATTCTGTCCTTGGTTTTTAATAGTTGAAAGAACTTCTTTATTGCTGGTAGTAATATCCACAACTGCACTGATTTTACTGAAGGATTATTTATTTATTTATGGATTAAGACTGCACTGGACTTTGTGTTGGAACACTATTGATTGGAATAAAAAACACTATTCACACTATTTGAACTAATCTTCTACTGTGTTGTGTCCTCATTGCAAAGTCCACCTTGGTTTCATGACTATCAATAACTGAGTTCAAGGAGGTGATGCAACATAGTATCTTTATAAATAAAAATATTTATTATAAAAATGTTTAAGAAGAAGCCCTAAAGAGCACAAAAAACACAGAAGGCAAAGCCTTCAGAATAGGTAATTGAAAGTAAATACAGTCCCAATACAAATCCAAAAAAGAAAAAAGAGCACAGAAGTAAAAAAAAAAAAATTCCAAAAATTAACAAAAACCACACTAACAGTAATCACTAAAGAAATCTCCTCACCACCATGAGCGCATTTGTAATGAACACAAGGGACTGTGGGTTTTGCCAGCATTTTATACCGCTGAGGGGATTCCCATGATGATGATGAGTAGTACACCCATAAAACATACAGAATACAAAAGAAAATGCGCAGATGCATAGAAACTAAATGTCCAACAATATTAACATTAACAAAAAAAATCAAAACTGAACAAAACATATATAAAAATGGCATGTAAACCCTAGGCTGAAACATTACAGTATCAATCTAGTACTAACAAACCAAATTAGAGAAATATTTACAGACTATTACATGTTTAAGACCGATAAGGGCTCATTCTTTTTTGATGTTCTGGTTATTTAGGCTATTACTTACCATTAAGCATACAGTGACTAATAGTAAAATAGCTGCCCATTAGCATTCTGTATTGTTTGCACTGGTGTATACTCAGCTCATCATTAGTTGTCAGCAGCCGAGTACAATTAAGAGAGCAAACTCCAAAGAAACACTAAATTAAAAAGAAAATTAGAAAGCAGAGTTAAGAATTGAAAGATATAGCAAAAATATAAATATTTCTTAAATGTAAATCTCACACTTCTGTACTTTTCTGAATGCAAAATAAGAAGAAAAAAGGACATCTAAATTTAAATAATGAGGACAATTAAATAACTGATTACTCTCACTGATAAATGATAACTCACTGTCAAACTGCTTGGGATCAAAACCTGCAGCCATAGGGTCTCTAGGACTGCATCTGACCAAATGTAAGCTCTCGAAGCAACCTCTTCAGGACTCAGTTCAGATTTAATGTGAATGACAGTTAGTAAAAGAGAGCATTTTGAAAATTAAAAAAAGAAGATGGACTGGCATCCCATCAAGTGTTAGTTCCCGCCTTGCACTTAGTGCTGCCAACCCTAAATGGCATTAAGAATGTTATGTTACAAATTTTAGGGCACTGCAATTCTTTAAATAAATACATATTGTATTGTCGCATTATGGGAAAATACTCTTTAAGAATACTCCAAACTTAACGAAAAGTTACCAGACCTTCTTTGTGTTTATGAAAGGTATCTAGGCATTAAAATAAAATCAATAGCTCCCCTTTATACTGTTATGCAATTCTAAAAGTATTCACATCTACAGAAAGAGATATAAAGAAAAAATGTGAAGGGGATAGTTATCGACTAACAGGCCACGGCAATTATTGATGTGGCATCTAAATACTGTTATTGCAGCAAATCTCCTTGCAACATGACTCTGTTTATTGTTGTCTTTGATTGTCTTGTTGCTGTTTACTGCCCCATTGTGATTTAACATCTGTATTTATGCTACCTCTGAGACAATCAGTCATTGAGAAGCCATTGTTTGTTACCCTGCTGCTTGGCAGAGGGAGGGGAGAAGGCAAGGCTATATAATTAGGCCTCCAGGGTCGCTTTGCAACATTAAACATAAGTCAAGGATCGTCCCAACTAATTAACTTGGTGTGAGTTGTAAAACTGCGCCAAGACGCCAATGCATTCATCCAAAACACAGTTATTAATGACAGGGCTGCTGAGAATTCTTGAATTCTTTTCTTTTATCCTATGATAAACTTTCTTGGCCTATGAACAGAGAAGATATTTGCTTCTGAAACTCAATAACTTGTGGAATATACTATAATACAACTCAAAACATACATTATCTCATTTCACTAGTGGTAATTGTTACAATTAAAATATTAATACTAATACTGCTTGGATATGATGTTTTAGTCTTCTGTGATACATGGCTTACTTGACAAGTGTTTGTTAAGGGTACAAAGGGCACTAAACAAGTTTGGAATGGGTAATGACCAAAGACAGGCCATAGAATGAAAAGCTGAAAAGTACAAAAGCTGGTCTTAGCCTTGGTGTGGAAAGACAAGACTGCCAATTTGTGCTCTGTTATTGCAGGAGGTGCCCTCAGAAAGAAATAGTAATATAATCATAGTATAAAGTGGAATTTGGAGGATGAAAAATAAGCCAGTTGGGTTTCTCTAACAAAGATGAGCTCAGCAGAGGAGACTCACCTGAGAAAGGTGGCCTTCATCTATATATGATAGTGGACAGGCGGTTCAAAAGCATTCGTTTCAGCAGCAGCATTCCTGATCCTATGAATAATTCCAGGCATAGACTTAGAAGTTAACAACAACTAAATTATAAAAGGCTGTTTTCTGCCAGTATCCTAGTGGATCTCAAATAAGTAAGCAATTAGGGTCAATGAGGCCATGAAGGACAGGTAAGCAGAGGCAATGCTAGAGATTATGGGCCCCATAAAAGCATATCTTATTGGGCCTTCCAAGCAAACCTGTTCTGTCATTATCAGTTACTTTTGATGGTCACAAACCTGGATAATCTGACAGATGATAATCATCCTCTAAACCCCTTCCATATTATTCTTGATATATGATTTGTTTTTCCACATCCTTAATTTGAACATTTTCTTCCTCTCTTTGTTCTTTACTTCTAGTTTCATTTGCTCTCTCAATATCATATCTAAACTGCCATCCATCTTTGTCCCCACTCCCATATTGCTCTCTGGTTACATAACTGTAAGAAGTTTCTTGATTTCTAGAGTATTCCCAGGACAAATTATATATGCTCTGCTATCCTGTAATAAAGTAAAATGTAATAAAATATATAATAGTATCACCATAATTTCATCATTTGGTCACAAAATAATTGTTCACCTTGTAAATAAACTGAGTTGCAACTTTTATAACCAAAGAGTGAAATTCATATCATTAGCTCCAGTTCCCTGTATTAATCTAAGTAAAAATAACTCATCATAGTGCTGCTCACTTCCTTCAGCCAGGAGTAAGGTTGAGGAAAGGGGGATACATAGGGTTACTGAAACTGCATCTGTGCATGACACCGGGGCAGCACTGATTTAATTAGGTGCCTCTTGGCTCACAGCAGAATGGGGTGTAACAACAACAGCAACTTGGGCACTGGAGCTCAATGTTGTTAGCATTAAATCAAATCATTAAATACATGCAATTAGTTCTGTATACTTATATACTCATAAGTAGAAATCAGAGTTTCACTTGGACATCTTTCACTTTCCCATAGTTCCTCTGTCCACACTCTGTGAAGCATGCTTGTATTGGACTCTTTGCTCTCCTCAGTCTTATCTGATGCATCTTCATTCCCATTTCCTCGCTCCTGTTTATCTACTGCACCAGAACCATTTTTAAACTATACTGACCTGATGATTTATTTTGATTTGTAGAGCTGCCAGTGTGTTTGGTGCACTTTTTTGTTTTCACATCAGCCAGTCAATAAACAGATATTCTTAACATTAACTAGTGTGCTTTTATAGAGTTGAAGTAAAGTCTGTGTGGTAAACGTAGTATATTTAAACATTTTAAATTGAAATTATATATTTTACAAAGATTTTGTGGTCCCTGAGTATGTCTGGAGGTCCTGGAGTGCAGAGGGCTCAAAATCAAAGATACAAACTAATCATTGTTAATGTGCTTCTATTAAAAATTCGTTAAAATAATTAGCAACAGAAATGTTTCATTTTTTGTTCACTGCAATACAGCTCATTCCTTTGTGGTGTTATGGGTCCAAAGCTCTTCCAGCTAAGGCCAGTTTGTTTAAAATAAATAATCACCGTGCTCGCGGCTTAGGAGGGGGCGTGGTGGCTGTAGTGAGCCGCAGGGCGATCTGCGGTGTGGGCGTTTCTCACCTAAGTGTACAGATGAGGGACTGCCCATATCCGTGATTGTTCCTGTGGCTAATGTGCTGCAGCTGCTATGTCCCTCGGCATAAAGGGAAGCACGAACCGGTTAAAGAGGATTATTAAGAAAAAAAAATAAAAGAAAGAAAGGAAGAAGACGGAGGTTACAGAAGGAAGGAAGCATGCAAGGAAGGGAGAGAGAGCGAGTGCACCGGTGCGAGTGGGTGAGCGAGCGTGAACAGGCTCGCAGCAGCTGAGTAGGTAACCTGGGTGTTAGGCCGACACCCTGGGCGTAGTAGTTGTTGTCGCTCCCGCGGAGTTTTATGAAGGACAGGAGTGACTGGAAGGCGAATGATTCTCCACAGATGGCTGCGGGAGTCAGAACTTGGGAATGTGGTGTCCTCCACGTGAGAGCCTTGGCCGTTGGAGGAATTCCCAGGTCACTGTCGGGGGGAGCCGACCGGAGCCAAGGATCGGAAAGGCAACTGACAGTAACAGTGGAAGCAGGCAGAAGGTCAGCTGCATTAAGAGCGTCTCGCCTGTTGCAGGGCCCGCATGGGAGAAGCAGGTGAGACGCTAACACTAACAGAAAAGGAGCATCGGGCATGTCATTTGTTGTTTTTTAAAGACTGCTTCCTGAAAGAACGTTTTAACCTCGTTTTAAAGGGTTGTTTTGTTTTTGTGTATTTTAACCTCCACACATTTCTTTAATGGATTATTTATTGAACTTTGTACAGTTGCACTTTTGTTTTGGATTACTTTAAATAAAAGCACTTTGCACATTTGTTACATCATCCCCTTGTTCATTGTTATTGCCTCACTGTCTAGCTCATCGGTGACATTACAAACGGTGTTGGGTTCAAGGGCTCCCTTACAGCCGATGGGAGCACGGAGCTGAACCTGCATCGTCACATCCTTGTGGATTACTTAATAATTAAAATAGGCCTACATGTCTTATTTGACCTGGCTTTTAATTAAATTTTTTGATCATTTGGTTGTTGTGTTAGATTGAACAATCAAACCAGTTTGTTTACACCACACATGGAGAATGGGTGAATATTAATAAAATGACCTTTGTTTGAGGAAAAATGTGTGATGAACTGTCATCCTTTCTTCTCTTTTTCAAGCTTTTGTAACATTTTTAGTTTTCTTCTCGACTTCAACATTTTACTTTAAAGAAAACGAAAACACATGAGATGTTGGCTAGCAAGATCGCCATTCTGTGGTTTAAGTTTGAGAGAACCTGCCTGAAGAATTACGATTAAAAAAGGGAGGTGGGGGAATAAATGCCTGGATGGCTATGTTTCACCAAAAAACAAGAAAACATATAACTCATTAGTTTCTAAATTGAAAGTAAATTGTTCTTTTAAATGTACTTTCAATAAGTGGCCAATACAAACTGATAAAACTATGTTGAAATATTGTTGAGGGCTCCTATCAATTATGGTCTCTTACAGTAATCCTAATCCCTACCCACCCTTTACGGCGCCCATGCTGGTGTAATTCCTTCAAACTACAAGAACGCTCAACATTGACCATAATTAATGACTATTGGTTATGAAACTCAGCAGAGCCATTGTTGCTCCCAAGATACTACAGTGACAGCTTTGAAGGGATTGCCTACAAAGCAGTTTTGGGAACTGGAACATTGGCTGAATTTTTATTCCTTTTTATTTATTCACAAAATGTCCTTTTTATTTATTCACAAAAATATCATTCAATGAAAACGTAAGAAAAAAGCAAGGTCTAGAAGATAAACCTCAAAGCAAACAAAGCCAGGCCATAATCCCAAAATGTTATCCTTTAACAAAATTAACAGAAAAATCAGAAGAAAGATGTAAATCAAAACCCAGAGGAGAGTTGATGAACATAAGTATTAACTAACATCACAGTGCTAGGCCTATGACTTTGGTCGACTTATGTAAACCTCAGGGTGCTTCCAAAAGAGCACAGTAGGGGTCCAACCCCCTTGGGCTCAATGTGAAAAGAACAGGGCACACAGAAATGAACTCATATGCTATAAACATTAACATAAACATTATTAACGAGTTAAACATTTAAATTGACAAATAATAATTTAAACAAAATATCAATTAACAAAATATTCAGAGAAACTAAAAAAATATTATTAATAACAATAGTTACAAAATATTTTTAAAAAGCAACCAAAAGAATAAATAAAGAGAAACACACTTAAGCCAGGAATGGAGCCGTGGCTATAACAAAGTATACCAGGCACTATGACTACCATTCTTTTTATATAATTTTATTTCACTCGTAAATTACTTTTAACGTTTTTCAGGATGTTTGGTTTCATTTGTCAACATCGACTTGTTTCCATATATTTCATGTCATATTGGAAAAATTAACTTTAAATTTATTAAGTCCTGGGGTGTCTTGGTATTTTAGAAAGTCAGTGTTTTTGTATTTTCTACTTGGTTTGGATTATCTCACATAAACCTATCAAATTTCAGCATTTTGTGATCACTAGACAGATAAACAGAATGAGCAAATTATATATAAGGATGTCTCACTGGGTCTGATTATTTATCACAGTTTAGAATGAAGATATATGCATTTCCTTAAGCAGAACACTGTTGGGCCATGCAGAATGGCTGGCACATTTTGTCAAAGAGAGCATTAATGCTTTGCAGCAACTGACATCTCTGAATATTTTGGTATTTTAATTACCAAGACCAAAGGTGGCTGTCATCTAAGCTAGATTTATCCAGAGTTAATGAAAAGACACGTCAGGCAAAGTCTCTCATTGGGAATTTGGAATTAAAAAGCTTCCCGAGGGTTAGAGCTTGGACCGTAACTTCAATATTGTTTTGTGATTAATATTTTGATATGGAGTTGGAGGCTTTGTGAAGATGCTGGCAGAAGGTATTAAGACCTCCTCTGTCAGAGTTCAGAGTGCAGTCTTACAATTATGTTTGACTGACAGCCAAGGGACTCTTAATATTGATGGCAAAATATATTCATCATTGGATGATTTTGCAAAGTTTTCTTGAAAGTACTGACAGCTTTTAGTTTGGCTTACTCAAGTTATAGAATTTCACCTTTAGAAGTTGCCTGAAATACTTTATAGCTATAAGTTGGTTTTTGAAATAATATACATATAATCGGAAAATGTTATTTATCTCTTAAAATAACCCCTACTTTATCAGCCTGTGTAATTCAAGACAAAGAACTCTTCTAGCAGCTTGAAAATAAGGTCACTGAAGCAGCTGGATATGTGTTTACTTCTTGATAATAGCTCACACTGCACTCTTAATTAAAAGAGCAATTCCAAAACAATGCCCAGTATTAGCGGACCCTTGCTGTGATGGCAGAACAATGCAAGCCAATTGGCAGCATTATTAATACTCATTAGCTTAAAATGCACAATTATTTAAAATATGAGAAATGGTGTAACTTTGATAAACGTCTTTCATTATTGTTCAAAATTGCTGTCAGACAAATGAGTGGTGATAGAGACTTTTGAAAAAATGCTCTCTTGGTTTCAACCTTGAGCTCAGACATCTGTAATTAGAGCCATAAAACTGTATTTGTACCAGCTTCAATGGGAAAAAGAGGAAAGGAGGAAAGCACAGCTTGGCAGAGAATATGTAAAAGGCCTTAACACACCTTATTGAATTAATTTCTAAATATTGTGATTGTAATTTTAGATTTTGACAAAGGCATGTGCCTTGGAGTTAAGTAATGTGTAATTCTGCAGATCAAAAAGGAGACACAGATGTGGCTGTTAAGGATCATTTCTTCTTCTATAGCTCTTCTCTATTCCACACCTGATCTCCTGCCTTTTGTAAGGAATCAGAACATCAGGCTATACTCTTATTATTCATTTGGGTCAGCTTGATAATCTAAAGCATTCCCTTCTACTGCATAAATGCACCACAGAAGTCATTATTTTCCAGCAAAGGCACTGCAATACTTTTTGAATTCACTAGGTGGTGTACAGACCAAAGACTATACATACATAGTATAAAGCAAGAAGGCTCAAGACAGTTCTCTTTTTATTAGACTGTCCTAGGAAACATTTGGATCTTTGGTCCTTGAACAAAGTTGGGTTGTGAACTTCTCAGGTTACCCTTCCAAGGGGGCTGCCACATCTGTCGTACCCTAACATTTTCTATCTGTCTGCACTCGTAATGTATGACTTGCATTTGAAATGAAAAGGGTCAGACGGCTTGTGCAATGTGCTTCACTGTCATTAGATGCTGCTGTGGTTCTCCTGTCTGTCTTCTCCGTAAGAAGGACTTGAAACCCAATAACATTGCAAAGCAAGCCCACACCTCCAATGCTTTGGTTGTGAATGTCTTTGTGCAGCTCTTGGAGTGGATGACTTGTGTTTGCACTGAAAACAATCAGCCGGCCCATACAATAAGTGTTCACTGTCAGCAAAAGTCTCCAAGGTTCTTTTCTTGTCAGCAATGCATTGTGCCTGCACCGCTATTTCTTTCCAGTTTGTTATGCTACTGCTTGCTGTTAGAAGGACCTGAATTCCTGGGTCATGTTATGTGTATCACATCATAAGCTCTTGATTAAGACCAAGATCATAAGTTCAAGGACCAGTGGTTCATGAATTTTTGCATGACAGACAGACAGACAACCCTTAGCATTATATATACAGATTTTTTCATACAAATCTTATTATTTAGACATCTGAAATAACTTGAATTCATTTTACTAAGTCCAAACATCAACCTATGATTACCAGACAAGAGTTATTAACATAGTCTCTCCATCTCTCGTTAACCCAATTTAAGCCATGTTTAGGGTTCAGAATGCTAGCACCCATCTTGGCAGCATTGAGCACAGAGCAGGAACTGACTCTAACCATGGTCCCAGCCCATCAAAAGAAAAATGCAAAGCAACTTACACGGGGACAGTCTAAAGAAATTTTTGAAAAAAAAAAAAATACACATACACGGGTAGAATATGTAAAGCCCAATGCAAACAATGACCAGGCCCAGGATTAAAACCCAGCAGTTAGCAGTACCAATATGTTTTGTTTATTTTTTCATTACATGGTCCAGGGAACCAGGAAACTTGATGCAAAGGAGGAAATCAACTTGGATGAGTTTTCAATTCCTTACACAGCGTAAACCATCTACAAAGCAAAGGTCACTATTAACTGCTAGAACTGACATGCTTTACCAGATATTTGAATTTGTGAATTTTTAATTTTTATTCAGTAATCACTTAGTACACCTGCAGCTCCTACATTCTCAGATTCCTAAATGTGGGATCAGCTGCATCAGCTCAAACTTACATAAAATCCCCAACCCATTTTATAACAGTTAAACATGTGTTTAATATATTTTATATATGGCCTGTTTGTGCCTACTGTTGCTTATTGTATTTTTATTAACTTTTATTGTTTATCTAATGTACTCCAATCTGCTTTCATTTTTTATACTTTTATAGGCTCTCCCTAGTGTTTTCCCCTTAATATTATATTTATGTTTTTCTTACAGCTCCAGGGATTTTCACTTTCAGTTTTAACATTTAGCCTATAGTTAGTTGGTTTTCCCGAGATACTCCAATGCCCTTCTTCATCACAAACATGTTAGGTTGTTTTGTTTGTGTGGTCCTGTTTGATCAAGGAAGGCAGTGATTATGCCCAGTGATGGAATAGCATTATGTTTAGATTACACAATAGATTAGCTGTAGAGAATGCTATTAGTCTTAAATTGACAAAACTCGGCATACAGTACATGGAGATAAAAGTCATGTGACCTTATAATGCTGATAAAGTTGAGACATGTGCACATAGACACTCAGAGAGCAATACTAAAATGGTTATTTTGCCATGTGGATTAAGGTAATTGCATTACTGGCCATAAAAAATCCTCCTAAAACAACAAACATGACCAGGGAACAATATACTGTATGGCTATATTTGTGGGGCTGTAATACAGTATTATAAAAACTGTATCTGCTTTCTGGTTTGGTTAATCTCTCCCTCTCGTTCCTTCCTCCACACTACTACACTCCAAAGACCTGCTTCTCCTTATTCTCTCCGTGTGACAGAGAGGCTGGATATGCCAAAATTACCACCTATGGTAAATATGTCAATTTTGTTGTGATCATTTTTTTCCTCAAGAAAGAGGTGCTTTTTAATATTTTTAAATAGTGAACTGAATGAAAATGAAAGAAATGAGAAATAAAGCACCATGTATTTAATGTACTTATAAGACTTTATGTTGTGACGCGTGAGTTGGTATCTTGCACCCCAAAGACGAGGCTGAATCTCAGCACTTTAGCAAAACCAGCTTTATTCAACAGCAAGGTTATTTATTGTATCAAGATCTACTATTCTACTATACACAGACAGAGCAAACACACAGGGTTGGGGCCAGGTCAGTGGCTAAGTTAAAATCTTCCCTGGATCACCCATTCAGTAACCGGCGCTTTGCACGTGGCAGCAGTCAGCTTGTAGTTGTTTCTGTGGTACTGCAAATCTGCGGTTGCCTCGGCAATTGACAAGCAACTCTCAACAGACATGGCAGTGTCAATTCTGCGTGCCCCCCCCGACTTAGCTTTGTCACACAGGGCTTGGCCAGATATGCAGACATGACAGAACATTGGCCTCTGGATGGTGGCAAACTTCAAAAGCACCAAAAGCAAATGCCTGTAAACTAATACACCACCAAGTGAGCCGGGCATTCGTATCCTGTCTGTAGAGCCACTGGAGCGGGGTTTGGTCAGTCATGTGAAGAAATGAGATTCTCTTATGGGAAACAGTATTTTTTTTTTTTCAATTAACAGTTCTAATGCATGATATCACATTGGGTACCCCTGCTATCTCACAGCCTCTGTGTTTTGGGTTCAAATCCCATACTGGGCATTGCCTGTATGAAATTTTCATATTTTCCCAATGTTTGCGTGGGTTTTTTTTTGCTACATAGCCCCTTTTATCCATATCTCAAAATATGTCTAGCTAGCCACTCCATACTCGTCCAGTATGAGTACATATGAATATACGTTTGTGTGAGTGCCCTGAAATACACTGGTTCTTAAAACAGGGTTGGGCTCCATCTAGTGCCCAGCTCTGCAGAGACAGATGCCAGCTCCCAGCTCCCTGCATCCCTAACCTCAACAAACAGATAAGAAAATAGATGCATGAATTATTTTAACGTATTTGGTAAAATACAAAACTTTTCTTTTTTTAACTGTTAACTTTGTAGAGCCTCCATCCACAAGTAATTGAATGTTCTCATTTAATTATTACTGCAAACTTTCTAACTACAGGATATTAATCCATCTATTTTCAACTCGCCTACCCAGCTGAAGGTGGTGGGTGGTTGGAGCCTATCCTGCCAACATTAGGCACAAGTTGGAAAACAACAACAGACATGACGCCAGCTTATCACTGTTTAAATGACTCATCAAACACTTTTTTTTATCTGTGATACCGAATGTTTGTTAACTTTACCATATCAGTAAAAATTACATTAATAACAGTAACAGAGATGTTCTTTGGTTCTTGCCAACCCTCATATTCTTCATACACCTTCTCATTAAAAATTTATAACTATATAACCTCCTGAACATGTAGTTTATTTAAGATAATTTCTATTGATGTGAGACATAGATGTGCAAACGTGTAGTAAGCAGCACAAAATAATACACATTTGTCTGTACATATGAAATTGTGAATTCTAATGTTTTATTTTCCTCAGAACACTTGTGACAATTCCACACAGGATAAAAAAGTACATTTAAATGTATGCAATAATAGCAATTCTAATCAGTTACAGTAAGTAAATAAAAGACAAAAATGACACTTTAGCAAGTGTTGGGGTTCAGCATGCTCTGCATATGCAAACTGTTAAGTTTGGAAATAAATACATGTAATGAAAGCAGTGTGTACTATACTGCCCCCCAGAAATTCACATTCCTCCTTTTGTAAGACACCAGCGTTTCCCTCATATAGGGAATGTACAGTTTTTTTAACGACCACTCCCTATCTTCAGTTGTATTGTGTAAGAAGGTTTTAGAAAATGTAAAGACCATTTTTATACATGTAAGAAAGTGTAACAGTAATGGCCAGCTGAGCTCACTGAAAGCTGCTTCTATTGCTGTGTGCACAAATTCTTATCTTGTCTTCCTGCTTTTCTGAGAGCTGTGTGGCTTGTTCTGTAATGTGAAACATAAATCACGGAAAGAGAGGTAATGAGAGAGCAGTGCTGGCCAGAGATGCATAGAATAGAGTGCATGTACTGTATGCCTAAAATGTTCATCTAGGTGGATGGGTTTTCTTCTCTAAATAAGTGTCTATTTAGCTGGGGTCCATTATTATAGTTTTTTTTCAGAATGTCAATTTTACCTTGTGACAAGCTGTTTCACTCAAAATGAAAATTGATGTGTGGATTTCACCTTTTTATAACACCCTAGTACTACCTTTTTTATAAAAAACTTTTTAGATGCACTTAAATGGTTTTTGTGAAACAGATCCATTAGCATCTTATTTTCATCAGCCATTTCAATTTCAACAAATACACCTGACTATTTACAGAATTAGTACTGTTCACAGGGTATTGCAAGAACTTTTTAACATGAATGCTTATAGTGGCCCTTGCAGGTATGTCACAAGAAAATCTTTTTCATGACAATATAATGAAAGCAAGAACTTCTACAAAACTTCTACAAAACTTTGAACATTCTCCAAGGAAAAAGAAACACAAGCATTTGTGAGAAGCTTCTGCAATTGTGACACTTCCTGTCACCATCATGGTTGCACTCTGAGCCATACACAACATGATGAGGGAAAATTTTACTCTTGGTGTAGATTAACAGAAGTAGTCTGTGCATTGCCCATTGTAAAAAAAAAATAAAATAAAATAAAAGAAAGAAAATTCTCCCATTGATTCCTTAAGTCGTCTTATTGAAGGGGTAATATCCAAAGGTGGAAGATGCACTAGAAACTTGCTAGAAAACAGGTAGAAAATTAAACATGATCATAATTTACCAAAGATCCAGGTTTTCTATTCTTTCCTCTTCTTTCTTCTATTTTCATTTGAGGGTAGTTCTTAGGACTTGTAGAGTTTTATTATCTATCTCCTCCCCTTACATTTTCTCCTTGGTTGTTCTCAGCCTCATTCTCCTAAAGACAAAGCCTGTGGCTGCACTCCATAAAGCTATCTACAAACCCATTTTAATGTACTGAGAAAACTATTTTTAAACTGATCACCTTCTCAACCAAAAACATCACCAACACATACAATTTAAATGTGTGCAGTGTCTGTATCTCAAGCCATACAAATGCAAATGTTTTTTGATATGCCTATCAGATG